>NC_041382.1:446849814-446855044 GCF_002162155.2 Triticum dicoccoides
ATGCGGATCCGCAGCTGCCCCCGGTCTCCACCTTGGGCCGCTCCAAGGCAATGCGAAGGGCCAGCTCAAAGTCAGGATCCAGCTCGGAGTCGGAGCGGCTGCCGTGCTCGACATTGCGCCGGATCCGGTCAGAATCGGTGCGGGAAGAGGAGAGGACGGAGCGAGAGAGGAGAGTGTGAGTGAGTTAGAGTTTGGAGCAATGTGTCAGATGGTGTTTTTTTTTGGAAAAAACATGAGGTCGGTGATGGGTCGGGCTTGTCAGGGGGTATGTCCGGGCCGCCTCAAATTTAGGCTGGATACGTGGGCGTCGGTCAGTCCGAGCGTTTGATGTTGGTTCAAGGTGCCTGGCTGGTTTAACTTTTTGTGATCGATCAGTAATCGGTCAGCTCATTCAAACGTCTGAGGCGAATTTAGGGCACCCGACTATAAACGCTCTTAGCATGCCAATCGTTAGGCTCGTGCTTTTTTTCTTTTGCGGGGATAGGCTCGTGTGCTTTGTAATCATCAACAGTGACTGATACGAATCATCATAAGGAAATTGCATGGTTCTATGCAGTTCACCCGAGGGAAACGTAGTGCTCATGTCATGCATGGCGTCGCTTGTTTTGGATATTTTAATATGAACTATATACACATTGAAATAAATGAACAGACATCTCAAAATATGTCTATATAAATTTGAATAAAAAAAGTTAGAACATTTTTCTTAGAAACACCTGCGATTTATTCATACTCATAACAATTACAGATACACCTATGATTAAGAATCGCAATGATATCTCTTGAAAACATCTTTTTCGCGGTATCAATCTCTGCTAGAAAAAATATTCTAAAAACTTTGATAAAGAAGCTATAATTGGACTCAAGCAGCGATGTGTTCACTCTTTCACCCCGCAAGAACATTGATAATAGTTTTTGAAAGCGCCTTGAGTCCTCCATCCAAAAAGATGGAAAGCCTTGGTCGATGATCATACTTGGGCCGAGGATGATCCCCTAGAGGCAGACCGTCGGATCACAATATCTTCAGCATAATGTCAATGAAAATTTTCAACTCCGGAAAGCATCAAACCAACAAAATAATTTGACACACCAACATAAACTTATCAGATCCAAATAAATGGGATCTGTGAGGATAGAAAACTATCTAATTTTATGGCACCACAAAAAATAAGAATAAATTTATTCTCATAAAAAACGATAACGAAAATCGTAGAACTCCTGAAACATTTTATATTTGTTACCAGGGGGAGTACTTCGTATGGGCTGGTCATACTCTTGTGGAATACTGTTAGTTTGGGCCGGCCCGGTAGTTTCACCAATGTTTTTTACATTTTGAGTGCAAAAAAATATTATATTTGAATTTTGAAAAACATTCAGCGCGCATTCAAAAAAATTGTGCGTACATTGATCAAAATATGGTCGCGCACCTTTATGGCCACAGCATTTGAAAAAAAATGTCTGTGACATCAAAACATTTAAGTGAACTTTTTAGAAATGCTTCTAAAATGTAAAAACTTTGCTGTAATTCGACAAAAATCTTTGATACGATTAAAAAGATGTATGTTACATTTAAAAATTGTTCACGCATTTCAAAAATATGTTCATGATTTTTTAATATAAACAATGTATAAAAATCTTCACATAATTAAAAAATGTCCATATGAATCAAAAGAAAAATCAACATATAATTGAAAAATGTTTAACACATATTCAAAAACATTTATATGCAAAAAATGTTAATCGTTTATTTGGAAATAGTTTAACACATACAAAAATAATGTTTCAAATGCATACAAAAATGTGCATTGTGTACAAATAAAGTAGAAATCATATTTTAAAAATAAATAACCATGTATTTGAAAACTGGTAAACATCTCTAAAATTGTTCCTGGTGTATAAGAAAACTATACATTGTCAATGTGTGTGAAAAACAAAGACATGTGTCGAAAAGGAAGAAAAATATGAAAGAAAATCAAGAAAGAAACAAAGGAAGCCAGAAACAAAAAGAAAAAAAGGGGGGGGGGGGACAAAGAAAAGGAAAAAACAAAGAAATAAAAGAAAACCGAGAGCAACTAGTTAACGAGCGCTCCTTTGGAAGCCTCGCAACAATCAGCGCCACTTGGCGCGCTCTCATCCATTCGTCATGTGTCGCGCTTTAGGCGCTTCCGCCGGATTTTGTTTTTTTCGCACGCGTTTTCGGCTTTTCGGTTTTTTTTTGACGTTTTGTTTTTTCACCTGTCTTCCTTAGCTTTCCAATTGAAAAAAAATTGCGCAAAAAAATGCGTTTCTTTTTTTTCCTTTCATGAGAGTCATGGTTTTGCTTTTGCGAGAGTCACGGCCGTGCCTCTCGAAAACGGAAAAATAGCATTTTCTGTTTTTTTTTCCTTTCGCGAGAGCCACGGCGTTGCTTCTGCGAGAGGCACGGGTGTGCTTTCGCAAGAGTCACGGCTGTGCCTCTCGGAAACGAAAAAAACATGTTTTCTATTTTTTTTCTTTCACGAGAGTCACGGTTTTGCTTCCGCGAGAAGCATGGTTATGTTTTCGCGAGGGTCACGGCCGTGCCTCTCAGAAAGGAAAAAAACACGTTTTCTGTTTTTTTTCCTTTCGTGAGAGTCACGGTTGTGCTTTCACAAGAGTCACGGCCGTGCCTCCTCGAAGACGGAAAAAATGCGTTTTCTCTTTTTTTTTCCTTCCGCGAGAGTCATGGCTTTGTTTCCGCGACAGGCACGGTTGTGATTTCGTGAGAGGCACGGGTATGCCTCTTTTGGAAAGGGAAAAAACCCGTGCTCTCGGTTCGGTTTTTTTGTCCGATTTTTTCGTGAAAAAAAAGTTTGTCAAAACGTATCAACATGGTATCTAGTTTTGAAAATCTCGACACGATTTGAGATTAGGACGCACAGTTTGAGAGATAAAACGTTTTGTATAAACGAATCTATGAAAAAAGGAAAACTCTCAGGTTGCGACGAGTGGCGCGCTGCATATGCGCCACTTGACGCAACTAGGGGAATTGGAGTGATCTTTGCAACAAGTACTCCTTAATTAATGATTTCGAAGAAAACCGATGTAAAAGAGTGAAAGCAAATACTGCTGTAATAGGTCGTCCCATGACTTGGCGCTAGAGGCGAGACTACCTCAGGACTGGAAAAGAATTGTATGAGACCAGGTCTCATGCGAGACCCATCCTGATAAATGACACGTGTCATTCACAAATCTCAAAGCATCCCCCACCCCCATTTAAAATCAGGGGGGAGAGAGATTAGATGCTTTGTGATTTGTGAATGCCACGTGTCATCCATCAGGATGGGTCTCACCTGCTAACCGTGAGACCTGGTCTCATATAATTTTTTTCCCTCAGGACTGGCTGTAAACAAGGAATAGCTGTCGCACTTACAGCTGATTATTACTCCCTCCGTTCTGAATTACTTGTCTTAGATTTGTCTAGATATGGAGGTATCTAGCACTAAAAAAAGTCTAGATACATCCGTATTTAGACAAATCCAAGACAAGTAATTCGGAATGGAGGGAGTAGGTGACTTGTTTTCTCATGGAGGTGCTAGACCGGTGATGCCTCCCCCTGCTTCCTATTACGTGCGCGGGTTTATCTGTTTTTTCGTCATTTTCCATTCTCTTTTTCCTCTTTTTCGTTGCCATTTTTTTCATTTTTTTTTCATTTTTCACATTTTTATTACGGTATTTTATTTCATTTCATATAATTTTTATTTTTTTATCTCTTCCTTTTCTTAATTTAATTTGTGTTTAAATCTTCTTTTGGCTCTGTTTTTCATCGTGTATAAAGATTTGCTCATATTTTCTGTAAATATTATTGTGTATTTAAAAAGGTTCATATTGTATTTAAAATGTTTGATAAGTATTTAAAAAGTGTTCACAATTAACTTTACAAAAAATCACCATGTGCATTAAAAAGGTTGATCATGTCTTGTTCATCGTGTATCATGAAAATATTTATGTTTATTCCAAAACTGTTAATTATATATTGAAAATTATAGTCCGTGTATGCAAAAACTGCTCATCGAGTATTTGGTAAAAGCTCGTCGTTTCTTCAAGTACGTTAATCATGGACTTTCAAAAATGTTCATTGTGTATTTTCAAAGTGTGTTATTGTAAAAAACATGCATGAACACACAAACGCAAGTAGACGTTGAACAAATTTTATTACATGATGGACATTTTCTAACAGAACATGAACGAGTTTCTTAATGCGTGATGAACATTCGTGTTCACATACAAGTTTGATGGCAATAATCCTTTTGACAAGCCAAAATATGGCTAAGAATTTGAGCACCTGATGTATGGCAAGTATGGTAAACTATGGCAAAATTAGTCGCCAACCAAACATGCCCTAAGACAATACCTAGCGTGCATATGAAGCACCTCACACATTAGTATTTTATCAATCAAGTGTTTTCCCGCTCGCTGTGAGTTCTATGTGCGTGTTGCTTTTGACGTCTTCGCACGCTGTGCCAATGTGAAAGGACCAACAACAAGTGAGAAGAGAGTATCCTAGGAAGCGAACGGTGCAGCAATCCTAGGAAGCTCCTATTGGGCGCTTTAATGGTGAGTTTTGCTGCTAGCCTTTTGGGGTTTCTAGAATAAGCAGCCTCTAATCCAACTTATTCTAAAAGCCCAACCAAAAAATATATGCCTACTAGTCAAGTATTAATGAATAGACTTCTAAATAAATAAATTTGGTTGTGCTTTTAGAATAATCTGGATAGGGAGCAGTTTATTCCAGCTTATTTAGAAGCCAGCAAAAGAACTGGCCCTAAACACCAGCTAGCACTATTGACACTCACACGGGATGCGTAGCGGGCCGGCTCAGTAACATGCACCCGTAAAAAAAAACAATTCTGATAGTTGGATGGCAGAAGTGGGAATTGACAACCACTAGTAAAACCGTGCTATTTGACCAGTACAAATTATCAAAAAGAAAGTTCATAAATTATATTAAAAAATCATTCAATTTGTAAAAAGTTCATCGATTTTAAGAAAAAAAGCATAGATTTTGAAAACTAGTTCATCAATTTCTAAAAAGTTAAATGAATTTGTAAAAAGTTCATCCATTTTACAAAAGTGTTCAACGATTGGGAAAAAATTCATCGAATATAAAAAAAATCATCAATTTATCAAAAAGGTCCAAAAAAGTTCATTTATTTTGGAAAAAACATCGAATTTGAAAAAATATCATTAATTTTGAAAATAATTATCGATT
>NC_041382.1:446855233-446910583 GCF_002162155.2 Triticum dicoccoides
CCATAGCTAAAAATGAAAAAAAAAAGAAGTTGGTATACATAAGCACGACCATGGCGTAGTGGTCTGTGCTTTTTTTTGGACATAGTGGTCTGTGTTGTTGACTCCCCAGCGAGGAGATCGTGGGTTTGAACCGTAAAATAGGCCGGCCCAGAACTGAGGCACGGTGTGTGCCGGCTTGCAGAATGAACCACAACCAGCACCTGAAGCGCCAAATAGGTTCCCGCAATCCTAGCTTAGCATGGCTGAACATACTTTCTTTTGGGTTTCGGGTTTTGTCTAGTTTCTGTAGCGATTCATGTCATTTGAAAAATAATATACATATGTTCAAAAAAAATCATACCATCAAAAAAATTGTACCATTCAAAAGATATTCCCCATATTTCAAAAATAACCACATGTTTAAGAAATTTCCTTATGTTTTTTAAAAATTGATACCGTCAAAAAGTGTTCCTCACATTTTTTTCATGAATGTAAGTTTTTTGTTCATGCAATATTAAAAATGGATTCATGCAAGTTAAAAAAATGGTACCAACCAAAAACATGCTAATGACATTTTAAAACTATTCACCTATATTAAAAATAGTATGCGTAATATTAAATAATGTTCATTCTACTCAAAAAATAGTTCGTGATATTTAAAATATGACCACACATACGAAAAAAATGTTTTTCAAATTTTGAAAATATATTCATGGAATGTATATATTTGTTCACTCAATTTTTTAAAATAGTCGTATCAATTAAAAAAGGTCCATGACACTAAAAATGTTCGCAAATTTAAACAATGTTCATGTCATTTAAAACAAATGTTACCATCATAAAACTTAATTTTTTAAATAAATTCAGAGAAGATGTAACAAAATTCAAACATGTACCTGAACAGTGTTCTACATATACTTCAAATCATTTCAATGCATGTATAAAAATATTTAGCATGAATTAAAAAATATTCAAGATGTATTTGAATAAATGTTGATGTGTATTTAAAAATGTTCATGAAATGAAAATAGTTTTAGGAATTTTTTGAAAACTTTAATAATATATTAAATAAATCCACACAATAAAAATGTACATATTAGGTTTTTAATAAATTTGAACTAAAAATGTAAAATTAATAAGACAGTAAAACTGAAAAGGAAAGGAAAACAAAAGAAACAAGCAAAGAATAGAAAAAGCTACTCCCTTTGTCCGGATTTAGTTGACTCTTAAGCAGATGTATCTACAAAGACCCGCTCAGAAAAATAGAAAAAAAGGAAAAGGAAAAAAGAAAAGGAAAAGAAAAAAACAAGAAAAAAATTAACATAAACTAAGACCGAACAGAGAAACTAGCAGAGAACCGAACAAAAACCTTCCGCAAGGTGGGTTAGTTGGTTCCCCAAATCGGACTAGATGAATAGAAAAGCAAGAAGAGCAACGAAAAAAAGGCTGACCCAGAATGACACGCTTTGCGAAAATGCTTAAGGCAAGGATATACTCTATCGCTCACTAAAAGGGACATATCAAAAGGTAGTGGTAATCCGTCCATCCATATATACAAGGCCTAATACAATTTTCAAGGTTACCTTTGACCATGTGTTACACTAATAATATATGGCATACATAGTACACAAAGCATATCATCAAATTCTTGAGAAAATGGAGTTTTTAATGATATTACTTTTATATCTTACATCTTATTTTTTTTTACCCATGATCAAATGCATCCTCATATACATACATACATACATACATACATACATACATATAGGGATGAAATATTCGTCACCTTAGGTGTGGAATAGTTATTCTTCACCCCCCCTCTATTTTAATAGCATTGCACTGTAATTTTACGCTTCGTAATTTTTTTCTTATGTTATGCATAAAAATAGATCGTAAGAAAATATATAGTCACTGTAAAAAATATTTTATATTACCTAAAATTACAAACGTAAAAACATAGTGTAAAGTATACATAAAATGCATTTTTTATCTTATGACCTATATTTTTGTTTTCATATGACAATTACGTAGTGAATCAAGATGAATGTAATTATTTTTATTTAAAATGTAATTTATTTATGAAACGATAGTAACTTATCTCGGCTGAAGAATAACTTATTCTGCACCCCGTGTGATAAATAGTAACAATAGGAAAATGGGTTAGTACTCCTAGGAGTACGTACTCTCATGCCATTTGTCACTTCCCTGCATCCCACTTTTAAATTTCTTTTATTAAAAAAATTAACACCGAATATTAGCGTATGCAGAGATCACGGTTGTTCGGATATTTGTTGATCGATCCATATTTATAGGGGTCCAGGCGACTCGGCTTTATCTCACTTCTGACATAAAAATAGAAAAACCTAACAATATATTCCCCTGTTACCTGCAAACGGGTGCGGCGGCGGCAGCGAGGATACCACCTTCGTCTGATTCGGCGGCGGCGGCCGCTGACTCGGCGGCGGATGTGGCTACGCCAACAACAACAGCATAATTTTCTTTGATCATGGAGCCCAGGTACGTTCTGCTATTCACTTTCATTCAGTTCGGACGTATTTATGCATTCTTTGTAATCAAATCTAAACGAGTAAGCAATATAACTGCAAGGTTGTAATCAAGAAGGACGACGATCTCATGAAACGCGCGGCCGGAGGCGACCTGATTCATCCATGTTCAACCACGACGAGAGCAGCAGCTGGACGATATATGAGTATGAGATTTGGCTCATAGGCTCATAGCAGATCGCCGGCGTCATGCAACACACGGCCAGCGGTGACAGATGAACAACGCTCTCACACAACATGCGGAAATGTACAAATGACCGATGACGTCCACGGAGTCGTGTTTAGAGTATTCACGATGAATCGATCACAAAATCTGATGCATCAGTAAAGATGTGGACTAGTTAGACCTTAGGATGTCGTGGTTAGACTTTAGAGTATACTAAGTTTTTCAGTGGTCTGGTGTATACATCTGCATGAAAATGTAGAGGCGAAGTGCACATGCGTGCTAATTTAATCTTGTTTTTGGATGGACCCATTTTTGTCAAGATTGGTGTATAGTACTTCTGTAATATAATTATTCAGTATATACACATTTTACCATTCTTGTTCTTAAATTTTCTATTGAGATTTGGCACCATACTTGTACTACAATACTCCCTTCACACCAACTATATAAACTGTTATACATATAATAATTACCTTGAGATACTTCTTTTTAAACGCAACACTACACACTTATCTTAATAAAATCACTGTATATTCTGTTGTTTAGAGAAAGGAAGTATATACCTTTGGACTTCCAAACATTTTTTTTTTTGCATGGAACTGCCAAACAGTACACTCTTTTGCGACTAAATAGTACTATTCCTCTTCCCTAGAAGAAAAGCAGTACACAGTATGTACTCTTAAATAAAAACTTGTATAGTATATATGCCCAAACTTGGCCAGCAGTATATACCCGAACAATATATATGCCTTAACTTGACAAGCAGTATATACCCCTTTTATAAAAAAATGTATATACCTCAGTGATTGTAATATTATATACCCCTAACCTGGCAACTAGTATATACACCATAAAATAATATACCACCCCGGTTACACTGAAAAAACCAAGAAAGAATAGCTTACGTTTTGAATGAGTGGCACGGCTGGTTGGAGTAGTTACGAGTAAATAGGAAACTAATTAGTTTTTTTAAATAGCATGGCTGGTTTGTTTCAACTTGGATGCGTCCCTAGATCTCTCAACTAACCCGATCCAATAAGAATAGGAGTACATACATCCAGGAGTATAAAAGAGGAGCCATATATATATATATATATATATATATATATATATATATATATATATATATATATATATATATATATATATATATATATATATATATTCTGATCATGGTATCAGAATATTATTCTGACCACAATCTAAACTTCTTGAGTTACACAACCTGAACTTTTCTTTGTACAAACTCGACCTTCAGGATATCTTCGCAACCGTGTCTCCCCGCGCGAATTTTTCTGGTCAGTTGTGTTCTATGTGATGTAAGTGTAATCTGTAAATGGGTTTTAGCAACTAACTACCCGTTTTAAATAGGAATCTCGCTTATTGGCGGATTTGCTCTCGGGCTGTGATGAAACATGCCTTTATTGGAATTTTACTGCCTGAGTTGTTCGACCTAAACTTCCCTCAGTGCTAGGTTCAACTTCCGCAAATATTTCCCAAATGGGCTTGCGATATACCATTGGAAAGCTATGGACACGAGTATCATGACTCAAGTTAAATTTTTTTTGGCACAATGTAAACGGTTTAAGAGCAGTATTGAAAACCGTTTTTTCTTCATAGAAAAACGTGAATCGTATTTTCGATCATATTTCTAAATCGTTTATCGAAATGAGGCAAATAATATGGCATTGGAAAGCTACTGCAAACCGCTCCTTCCACATGTTGTAAGTTTTCTCTAATTCCCTATGGTTAAAGAGTAATTTGGAAGAATCGTTAAATTTTACAAACTGAACATCCGAGTTCGTATTTTCAATGTCACTTCTAAACGGCTAATCCAGTTGAGGCAAATGATATGGCATTGAAAAGCTTATGAAAATGCGCTAATTTTTCATTTTGAAAGTTTTTTCTAATTTTGAATGTTTTAAAAGTAATTTAGAATGGTACAAGTTCCACTGAATTCGTATTTTCGAGCTAGTTTTTTAACCGTATGCCCGAATGCAACAAATGATATTTCATACGTCTCCAACGTATCTATAATTTTTTATTGTTCCATGCTATTATATTACCCGTTTTGGATGTTTATGGGCTTTATTATACACTTTTATATTATTTTTAGGACTAACCTATTAACCGGAGGCCCAACCCAACTTGCTGTTTTCTTGCCTATTTCAGTGTTTCGAAGAAAAGGAATATCAAACGAAGTCCAAATGGAATGAAACCTTCGAGAGAGTTATTTTTGGAACGGAAGCAATCCAAGAGACTTGGAGTAGACGTCAGAGAAGCTTCGAGGAAGCCACGAGGCAGGGAGGCGCGCCCTACCCCCTGGGCGCCCCCATCCTCGTGGGCCCCTCGTGGCTCCCCTGACCGACTTCTTTCGCCTATATATGTCCATATACCCTAAAAACATCGAGGAGCGGAATAGACCCGGAGTTCCGCCGCCGCAAGTCTCTGTAGCCACCGAAAACCTATCTAGACCCGTTCCGGCACCCTGCCGGAGGGGGAACCCCTCTTCGATGGCCATCTTCATCATCCCGGTGCTCTCCATGGCGAGGAGGGAGTAGTTCACCCTCGGGGCTGTGGGTATGTACCTGTAGCTATGTGTTTGATCTCTCTCTCTCTCTCTCTCTCTCTCTCTCTCTCTCTCTCTCTGTCTCTCTCTCTCTTGTTCTTGAGGTGGTACGATCTTGATGTATCGCGAGCTTTGCTATTATAGTTGGATCTTATTATGTTTCTCCCCCTCTACTCTCTTGTGATGAATTGAGTTTTCCCTTTGAAGTTATCTTATCAGATTGAGTCTTTAAGGATTTGAGAACACTTGATGTATGTCTTGCATGTGCTTATTTGTGGTGACAATGGGATATCACGTGATCCACTTGATGTATGTTTTCGTGATCAACTTGCGAGTTCCGTGAACTTATACATAGGGGTTGGCACACGTTTTCGTCTTGACTCTCCGGTAGAAACTTTGGGGCACTCTTTGAAGTTCTTTGTGTTGGTTGAATAGATGAATCTAAGATTGTGATGCATATTGTATAATCATACCCACAGATACTTGAGGTGACATTGGAGTATCTAGGTGACATTAGGGTTTTGGTTGATTTGTATCTTAAGGTGTTATTCTAGTACGAACTCTATGATAGATCGAACGGAAATAATAGCTTCATGTTATTTTACTACGGACTCTTGAATAGATCGATCAGAAAGGATAACTTTGAGGTGGTTCCGTACCCTACCATAATCTCTTCGTTTGTTCTCCGCTATTAGTGACTTTGGAGTGACTCTTTGTTGCATGTTGAGGGATAGTTATATGATCTTATTATGTTATTATTGTTGAGAGAACTTGCACTAATGAAAGTATGAACCCTAGGCCTTGTTTCCTAGCATTGCAATACCGTTTACGCTCATTTTTATCATTAGTTACCTTGCTGTTTTTATATTTTCATATTACAAAAACCTTTATCTACCATCCATATTGTACTTGTATCACCATCTCTTCGCCGAACTAGTGTACCTATACAATTTACTATTGTATTGGGTGTGTTGGGGACACAAGAGACTCTTTTTTATTTGGTTGCAGGGTTGTTTGAGAGAGACCATCTTCATCCTACGCCTCCCACGGATTGATAAACCTTAGGTCATCCACTTGAGGGAATTTTGCTACTGTCCTACAAACCTCTGCACTGGGAGGCCCAACAACGTCTACAAGAAGAAGGTTGTGTAGTAGACATCAAGCTCTTTTCTAGCGCCGTTGCCGGGGAGATCTACGCCAAGTCAAGACATATCAAGTACCCATCACAACTCTTACCCTTCGCATTACATTATTTTCCATTTGCCTCTCGTTTTCCTCTCCCCCACTTCACCCTTGCCATTTTATTCTCCCTCTCTTTCCGTTCACTTTTTCTTCGCTTGTTTGCTTTGTGTGTTGGATTGCTTGCTTGTCATGATGGCTCAAGATAATACTAAATTGTGTGACTTTGCCAATACTAACAATAATGATTTTATTAGCACTCCGATTGCTCCTCTTACCGATGCTGAATCTTGTGAAATTAATATTGCTTTGCTGAATCTTGTCATGAAAGATCCGTTTTCTGGCCTTCCTAGTGAAGATGCCGCTACCCATCTAAACAACTTTGTTGATTTGTGTGATATGCAAAAGAAGAAAGATGTGGACAATGATATTGTTAAACTTAATCTATTTCTGTTTTCTCTTAGAGATCGTGCTAAAGCTTGGTTTTCGTCTTTGCCTAAAAATAGTATTGATTCATGGAATAAGTGCAAAGATGCTTTTATCTCTAAGTATTTTCCTCCCGCTAAGTTCATCTCTCTTAGAAACGATATTATGAATTTTAAGCAACTTGATCATGAACATGTTGCACAATCTTGGGAGAGGATGAAATTAATGATACGTAATTGCCCTACACATGGTTTGAATTTATGGATGATTATACAAAAAAATTATGCCGGATTGAATTTTCCTTCTAGAAATCTTTTAGATTCGGCCGCGGGAGGCACTTTTATGGAAATCACTTTAGGAGAAGCTACCAAACTTGTCGTGGTTTTGTCACGGCAGATGTCCTAGCGTGAGGACTTAGTCGCGAGGCCAACGCATCTATGTGGTAGCTTGAGAGGTGTTGAGCGGAATCGAGAGACGCAACACAAGACATGAATTTAGACAGCTTCGGGCCCCGGGAAACATCATCCGGTAACAACCCTACATGTTGTTTGAGGCTACGTCTTATTATCATCACGAGGGAGTCGCCCCAAACCGGCTCTCCTCTTTGTGTCTAGCCCTAAGATTGTTTCTTCTTGCTTGTCCCCCTTAGGGGAGCCCTGTCCCTCCTTATATATGTTGAAGGGGCGGGTTACATGTAGAGTCCAACTCGGACTTAAGACTTAACTATTATGACTTCTCTTCTTGGGCTTCTTAACATCTTGGGCTTCATAACGTCTCGGGCTTCATAACTCCTGGCAACCTAGTTACCACTGCCTGCCTGGGAGTTAACTGGTGCCAGTTTAAGATGGTCTGCTGGTTTAAGAATGTCTGCTGAGTTATCATCTGACTTAACTCCTGTCTTAACTATCAGCCGGTTTAACAACCAGCCAGTTTACCGTCTGGGTTAAATGCCTGTTTTACCTGTTTGTCTTAATTGTTAGCCTGTTTAACAACCTGCCGGTTTACCGTCTAACTTAACACCATCCGGTTTACCACCTACCTTAACACATGCCGGTTTACCACCTACCGTAACACCTGCCGGTTTACTAAGTCCCAACCGGGTTATAACTCCGGCCGGATCATACCGCGGGGTATATCCTCGACATTAGCCCCCAGTTTAATTTGGATTTATCCATGTTAAACTGATCCTGATCATCCTTAAGTCCTTGTCACTTCCTTCTTCTAGAATTTTTGGGTCAATAGGCCAGCTTCACAATCAATTTGCTGACATTGGCTTGTCACGGATAAATATTGTGAAAAATAACTCCTTTGACTCAGCTCCCAATGTTTAACAAAATATTGGTCTTTGAAATACTCATCTGATCTTCAGCCGGTTTAAGAATGTAGAACTTGTCGGTTTAAGAATGTAAAGCTTTACCGGTTTACTATTGCCAAAATTGTCGGTTTAAGAATATTGATGGCACCGGATCAGAACTGTTTATTAACATCAGTTTTGAAAATATACCTCTTATATGCCTATCACTTGTAGCCCCCAAGTCTGAAGAAGGTAGCATAGCAACAACTTAAGACTTGCTTCAATATGAATGTCACGAGCTTGAAGAAATCCTGGTTGTTCATCTCAATCACCAGTCAGAACTGAGTATTCCACATATGTAGCCCCCAAGTGCCGGGTTGTCATGCTTGCAGCAACATGGGACTTGAAATTGCCTTATGCTTATAAAAACTTCAACCAGTGTAGCCCCCAAGGGTCGGGTCATTATGCAATAATGAGCAGGGACTTTATAGATATGATCATGTAGACTTGAACATCAACGTGTAGCCCCCAAGGACCGGCTTAGTAAGATAATATTGAGCTGAGACTTTATATATACTTCATTGAGAATAACATTATATAATGTAACCCCCATCATGGGGCTTGAACCCACATCCACAAAGTTGAGAGCTTTGTGCTTTACCAACTGAGCAGTGGATCCTCCAATAATAGATGAAAATTTGTGTACCTTGATTTGTTGACAGGAGCAATTGGTAGGCCCCAAGGGCCGGCTCATTACGATTTGATGAGTCGGGTCTTCAATAAGTGAGCAAACAATGACTTTGCATTAGTCCCCCAAGTGTCATGGTGCATGCTTGCAGCGACATGAGACTTGTGTATTTTTTGTAATCCCAACTTGAATAATGTAGCCCCCAAGTGCTGGGTCGTAAGCCTGCAGCGACTCGGGACTATTCCTTCCATTGTATAATAAATCATATCCATTTGATAAAATAAGACGAGGATTGCGCTAAAGCGACTTTGAAAACCTCAGTCATAATATTGGTTATTGATAACCATAATAAAAAATCCAGCCGTGTTGGCTATTAAAGATTTGAATAAGTATAACCTGGTTTGGAAACCGATTCCTGCCATATAAGCCGGTATATCCATTCACATATGATACATGCTATGATGATGTAATGATGATGTATGATGTAATGATGTATATGTATGATCAAGAGGGTTTAAGCTATGGTTCGGATACGACCAGAGCCCCCATGTAGTCATAATTATGGCATTGCGCCGATCAAGAGGTGTAGCTATGGTTCGAATACGACCAAGCCCCCAAGTGATTTCCCTGGTTCCCTTATGCTGATCAAGAGGTGTAACTATGGTTTGAACCCATAGCCCCCAAGTGATTTCCCTAGTGGCCTTTTATGCCTATCAAGAGGTGTAGCTATGGTTCGGATACGACCAAGCCCCCAAGTGATTTCCCTGGTGCCCTTATGCTTATCAAGAGGGTATAAGCTATGGTTCGGATACGACCAGAGCCCCCAAGTGATTTCCCTGGTGGCTTTAAGCCTATCAAAAGGTGTGACTATGGTTCGAACATAGCCCCCAAGTGATATTGTGAGCTGTGCTCAAGGAATATCCATGTTTGAGCTGTGCTATGCAGCAGACTTTCTTTGGCCCCTTATGATAATATTGGCTTGATAGCTGGATTACGGAAATAACCAGAGTTGTGCTCTTATGATAACATTGGTCTTGATAGCCGGATCAAGAGGTGTAGCTATGGTTTGAATACGACCAAGCCCCCAGATGATACTGTGAGCTATGCTCAAGGGGTACCTATGTTTGCTGTGCAGCAGACTCTCTTTGGTCCCTTTAATTTTTCCTAAAAACTCGAACTTGCGAGAGATTATTCTTTTTGAACCGGAAATTCTTAAACCGGATACTGAGAGTTTCAAAGCTTTTCAGGAGATAGCTTTCCCTTGAGCCGGATTCTAAACCGGAGTCCTTCTTTTTAAGCCGGAAATTTTCTAATAGCCTTTAAATTGGCACCAATATGGCGGTTTAAGGTCCTACATTAAATAACTTTGCAAGACAGAGTAATTGCTCTTTTAAAGAAAGCAATATATAATAAAAATAAACTGGATGGATTTCACCTGATATGTTAGGCCCAAAATTATCCACCGTGGAGTTGATGATCACCTCGGTAAAGGCGGGCGAGTCGGCTATAGGTGCGGACGATGAGTCAGTCGCGTATGTTGATGTAGCGGGGGCGGTGACTTGCTCAGTATCCGTCCAGCAGTACGGCACGGACAAGCACTGGTGTTTGTGAACCACAGATGATATGGACATAGACACCCGCAGATAACCTTTCTGTGCTGTCAGTGAATTCTGTTTATCCTTATGCATGCATCCAAAGGATTTTCAACAACACTTGATCACTTTGACTTTTCGTCCAACCGGCCCTCTTTTTTTTAAGCCCACCGGATCAACTTTTCTCCCAACCGCACCTCACCTTATCCTTTCCTTCTTGCATACAGGGATCCAACGCGACTTGAGAGCAGGGGCGGAGAACAGCGATGACTCAACGGGGGTACTGGCGGTTTTAAGGCCTTGACGGCTCACGGTGAAAGGCGGGCGCGGCGATGCGAAGGCATCCGGCTGACTGAGGCCGCGCCCACGTCCACAGTGACGAAGCTACTGCCCGGCGAAGCCGCAATCATCATAGAATGAGACCCGTGGCAGCTTACAATGAGGTAAGCCGGCCTCGGCGGCTCAGATTGGGGCCACGACGGAGGTAGCCAGAGGTGGATGCCTGCTAAAGTGGCTGGCGGTTTATGGTACATCCACCACGGCGGATCAACAATGGCGGGTCAAAGCCAAGGGGCTCGAGAGTGAAGCGGGATCTGCGGGCGGTTTGTCGGGCGGCTGCGACGCACCGGCGGAGACCGCAGCGGTGACTCGGCCACGGCAGAGACGGAGGTGGCCCAGAGCGGAAACAAGTCGGAGTTGACTTGAGACCGCGGCGGCCACTCGGATTGAGGCCGTGGGCAACTCGAGATGAGTCAAGGCGAGGCCGACTTGGAGTTAGTTCAGTGATGTCTTGGCGGTGGTGCGCTAGCGGCTTGAGGCAAACCGGTGGACACAACTTGATGCCGGTGTCCATAGGGGCGGCTCGGCCCACAAACAACGGGAGGTCGTGGCCACTCGAAGCTGGTCCGTGGTAGTAACAACTTGAGGCCGGCGTCCGGAGGTGGCAGTTCGGAAGATGCGTCCACGATTCAAGGCGAAGGCGGAGTAAACCGCTGGAGGTGACTCAACAGCAGCCCGGTTGAGAGGCCCTGAGGAAGGAGATCGAGGCGGTAGGTCGGCAATTTATAATGCGGTGGGCTGATTCGGCCGCAACGGTGATTTCGCGAGGCGGACCAGAGTGAGGCGTGGTGACTCGGAGAAGAGTTGACCCGGCGGGGGAGCTTCAGAGGTGGTTCGGGAAAGGGCAGTTCAAGACTGGAACGAGTGCGGCCCACAGTAGACTATTGATGCCACGACCACGACGACACAGGGGTTCAGCGGCTCAAGCAACGATGGCCTGCCACAGAGTGCTTAGAACAGCAGTAGCTGCAGTGCAGTGGAACAAATAGTCGGCAGCTCGTCGTCAGTAGTTTGGCGATTTAACCCTGACAGGCTCCAAGGCAGGAGATCAACCCGGCAACAGCTCAGCAGGGCCCTTAATCTGGGCGTCTCGGGGGAGTGAGGTGGGGAAGCAGCAACAGGGCGGTTCAACAATGAACCGAGGTGAGGCATTCTGGCGCAGTTATGGCGACGAAGTCAGCACCGCTTCTGAAGGCGCGACGCGCTGTAGCGGTGGCTCCAGGACTCCAGGAGGCACGGTGCACGACAGCAGTAGCTCCAGGAGACGAGGCGACTCCGCAAAGGTGGCTTGGCGATGGCGGCCTCGTGGCAGGCAAGCCATCGGGCGGTTTGGCCACATAGGAGGCCGAGCCCAGGTGACCACGGGGTGATTCACGACAACATAGAAAATGGTGCAGTGAACCGGACAGAGGCGGAACACCAACATGGCCTTTCCGTGGCGGAGGTGGAAACCGCGGCAGTGACTCCGATTGAAGAATGGCGACTTCGGCGAGTTATGGACAATCAGCAATAGCGGTTCAAAGAGACGGTTACAGGTCATGGTGGCGAGGTTGTACTGGTGACCGCGGTGGAACCTGTGGTCGCTTGAACTCCAGTCGGCCTCGGAGTAGTAATGCTGCAGACCAATCACCTTGTGCAGGTCTTGCCTCAGACTCGGAAGTTTGAGACGACGCGACGATGACGCATGGCTGAATCGACGGTGGATTCAAGGCACATCGATGGCCGGTTTAACACGCAATGGCGGATCGACGGCTGTAGTAGAAACGTCCTGACCGTGGCTCACGGCACGGCCGGCTCGAAGGTTACAGCAAAAATGTAGATCAAGACTTGGCTCGCCGGCGAAACAATGGCGTTCTGCACTTTAAAAGTGAGCCAACGATGTAGTGTTTTGAGCTTCGGCGACTCAGGGCATGGATGACGAGGTCGCTTGGTCGGGGTGACTCAGCGCGCGGTTCGGACGGCGGGCGCATGTCTTACAGCGGCAGCAGACGGAGGAGCAGCCGAGTCGGCCGAGCCCGTAGCTGACAATAACGGGCGGGTCAATCCGGACCGGGTCACACCACTTGCGCCGGGGCGGTTTAGTACAATCCTAGGCATTGACTTGGAGCGAGGGTGACTGCAGAGTTCGTGTCCTTCTCCAGGTCATGGTTGTAGAGTTGCCAAAACAAGCTGTATTGATTGGGTCTTTAGACAATTGATTTTCTCCATCTACTTCATGCAAGTGTTGAGTACTTTCCTTGCATCAAGCGTCGGTGTTGCATCCTTCGAGTTGTGGCCTGCTTTGGTCAATCCGTGAGCTTCCTCTGGGTCATGGTGGCCGGCTCAGAGATAGTATCGACTTTACGGATGCAGGGCAAAGCTGCAGCAACGACTTGGAAACCACTTGGCCATGGCACCAGCGGTGACTTTAAAATGCAGGGGTAGGGGCGACTCACGCGAGGGGCTGGCAGTGACTCGGAGGCAAATAGTTCGGTGATGTAGGGGTGCCAGGCCACTGAGACCGGTCGGCGGGTGACTCTTCGTAGTTTGTTGTAACACCTAGTTGTTTTTATTATCGAGCTGGCAGTTTGACTCCGTCTTGGTTTCTAACAGTGCAGCAGAAATTTAATCCGGTTACGACGGATCAACACATTACGGTGGCCGCACCATGCAACCCCGATTTCTCAATCCTCTAACTTGCATCTCGGGTTATCCTGCACGCTATCTATGCTGGCATTTTTCATCTGACATATCTGATCTAGTAGTACTCAAGTAGTCATGGCCCTATGGGATTCCCTCAGATAAATAGCAGCAGCGATTTAAATCTCCTCTTCAACGCCGGGTCATGTCTGGACTTTGAGCGTCTCAGAATTGATTTTGATCTCTGATGATTTTTCCTTCATCCGGATGTTGCAACTGGGTGGTCGACTCATGATTCAAGAACTCTGGTATTTGCATCATGTACTAACCACCATACTCCATCCGAGGCCACGACAGCTCAAACAATACTTTGTCTCGGTCTCGGTAGATCGCCATGATTTTTTCGGCGGCTTGTAAAAAACATAACCCTAAATTTCTTTCATCACAAATCTCGTACATCGCTCCGGGTGCCTTCTATGGAGACGATATAGATCCTTCCAAACCGGTTCCTCTTTGTTCAACAAATCGCAAGCTTCTTGATCCTTGAAGAGCTCCCTCCAAGAACTCAACACCACCGTGCGCTGGCCCCACGGTGGGCGCCAATTGTCGTGGTTTTGTCACGGCAGATGTCCTAGCGTGAGGACTTAGTCGCGAGGCCAACGCATCTATGTGGTAGCTTGAGAGGGGTTGAGCGGAATTGAGAGAAGCAACACAAGACAGGGATTTAGAAAGCTTCGGGCCCCGGGAAACATCATTCGGTAACAACCCTACATGCTGTTTGAGGCTAGGTCTTATTATCATCACGAGGGAGTCGCCCCAAACCATCTCTCCTCTTTGTGTCTAGCGCTAAGATTGTTTCTTCTTGCTTGTCCCTCTTAGGGGAGCCCTGCCCCTCCTTATATATGTTGAAGGGGCGGGTTACATGTAGAGTCCAACTCGGACTTAAGACTTAACTATTATGACTTCTCTTCTTGGGCTTCTTAACATCTTGGGCTTCATAACATCTCGGGCTTCATAACTCCTGGCAACCTAGTTACCACTGCCTGCTCAGGAGTTAACTGGTGCCGGTTTAAGATGGCCTGCCGGTTTAAGAATGTCTGCTGAGTTATCATCTGACTTAACTCCTGTCTTAACTATCAGTCGGTTTAACAACCGGCCGGTTTACCGTCTGGGTTAACTGCCTGTTTTACCTGTCTATCTTAACTGTTAGCCAGTTTAACAACCTGCCGGTTTACCGTCTGACTTAACACCATCCGGTTTACCACCTACCTTAACACATGCCGGTTTACCACCTGCCGTAACACCTGCCGGTTTACTAAGTCCCAAACGGGTTATAACTCCGGCCGGATCATATTGCGGGGTATATCCCCGACAAAACTCCTAGATAATATTATGGTTAATTATTCTCAATGGCACACTGAAAGGTCTACTAGTAAAAAGGTGCATGCAATTGAAGAGATTAATGTTTTGAGTGGAAAGATGGATGAACTTATGAAATTGTTTGCTAATAAGAGTGTTTCTTCTGATCCTAATGATATGCATTTGTCTACTCTAATTGAGAATAATAATGAATCTATGGATGTGAATTTTGTTGGTAGGAACAATTTTCGTAATAACGCGTATAGAGGTAATTTTAATCCTAGGCCGTTTCCTAGTAATTCCTCTAATAAGTATGGTAATTACTACAACAATCCTTATGGAAATTATAATAATATGCCCTCTGATTTTGAATCTAGTATTAAAGAATTTATTAGTTCACAAAAGAGTTTCAATGCTTTGATTGAAGAAAAATTGCTTAAGATTGATGAGTTAGCTAGGAACATGGATATAATTTCTCTTGATGTTGATTCTTTAAAACTTATATCTATTCCACCTAAGCATGATATCAATGAGTCTCTCAAAGCCATGAGAATTTCTATTGATGACTGCAAAGAAAGAACCGCTAGGATGCGTGCTAAGAAAGATTGCTTTGTGAAGGCGTGTTCTTCTAGTTTTCATGATAATAAGGATGAAGATCTAAAAGTGATTGATGTGTCCCCTATTAAATCCTTGTTTTGCAATATGAATCTTGATAATGATGGGACTGGAGATGAGTCAACTTTAGTTAGAAGGCGCCCCAAAATTTTGGATTTTTTAGATCTTGATGCTAAAATTGTTAAAAGTGGGATTGAAGAGGTTAAAACTTTAGATAGCAACGAACCCACTATCTTGGATTCCAAGGAATTTAATTATGATAATTGCTCTTTGATAGATTGTATTTCCTTGTTGCAATCCGTGCTAAATTCTCCTCATGCTTATAGTCAAAATAAAGCTTTTACTAAACATATCGTTGATGCTTTGATGCAATCTTATGAAGAAAAACTTGAGTTGGAAGTTTCTATCCCTAGAAAACTTTATGATGAGTGGTAACCTACTATTAAAATAAAAATTAAAGATCATGAATACTATGTGTGATTTGGGTGCTAGTGTTTCCACGATCCCAAAAACTTTGTGTGATTTGCTAGGTTTTCGTGAATTTGATGATTTCTCTTTAAACTTGCACCTTGCAGATTCCACTATTAAAAAACCTATGGGAAGAATTAATTATGTTCTTATTGTTGCAAATAGGAATTATGTGCCCATATATTTCATTGTTCTTGATATAGATTGCAATCCTTCATGTCCTATTATTCTTGGTAGACCTTTCCTTGGAATGATTGGTGCAATTATTGACATGGAGGAAGGGAATATTAGATTCCAATTTCCTTTAAGGAAAGGCATGGAACACTTACCTAGAAATAAAATTAAATTACCATATGAATCTATTATGAGAGCCACTTATGGATTGCCTACCAAAGATGGCAATACCTAGATCTATCTTCGCTTTTATGCCTAGCTAGGGGCGTTAAATGATAGCACTTGTTGGGAGGCAACCCAATTTTATTTTTATTCCTTGCCTTTTGTTCCTGTTTAGTAATAAGTAATTTATCTAGCCTCTATTTTGGTTGTGTTTTTTGTGTTTAATTAGTTTTTGTGCCAAGTAGAACTGTTGGGAAGACTTGGGGAAAGTCTTTTTGATCTTGCTGTAAAAAACAAAAACTTTAGCGCTCGCGAGAATTGCTGCCATTTTTTATTGGAGAGTGCTATTTAGTTAATTTTTTGCAGATGATTAATAGATAAATTCCTCACGTCCACCAATTAATTTAGAATTTTTGGGGTTCCATAAGTATGCATTTGATACAGATTACTACAGACTATTTTGTTTTAGACAGATTCTGTTTTTCGTGTGTTGTTTGCTTATTTTGATGAATCTATGGCTAGTAATGGAGTTTATAAACCATAGAGAAGTTGGAATACAGTAGGTTTAACACCAATATAAATAAAGAATGAGTTCATTACAGTACCTTGAAGTGGTGTTTTGTTTTCTTTCGCTAACGGAGCTCACGAGATTTTCTGTTAAGTTTTGTGTTGTGAAGTTTTCAAGTTTTGGGTAAAGATTTGATGGATTATGGAACAAGGAGTGGAAAGAGCCTAATCTTGGGGATTCCCAAGGCACCCCAAGGTAAAATCCAAGGACACCAAAAAGCCTAAGCTTGGGGATGCCCTGGAAGGCATCCCCTCTTTTGTCTTCGTTCATCGGTAACTTTACTTGGAGCTATATTTTTATTCACCACATGATATGTGTTTCGCTTGGAGCGTATTGTATGATTTGAGTATTTGATTTTTAGTTTACCACAATCATCCTTGCTATACACACCTTTTGAGAGAGACACACATGATTCGGAATTTATTAGAATACTCTCTGTGCTTCACTTATATCTTTTGAGCTATATAGTTTTTTCTCTAGTGCTTCACTTATATCTTTTAGAGCATGGTGGTGGTTTTATTTTATAGAAATAATTGATATCTCATGCTTCACTTATATTATTTTTAAAGTCCTTTAGAACAGCATGGTAATTTGCTTTTAGGCATAATAAAAACTTTCATATAAGTGCATTGAATGCTATGAGAAGTTTGATACTTGATAATTGTTTTGAGATATGGAGATGGTGATATTAGAGTCATGCTAGATGAGTAGTTGTGAATTTGAGAAATACTTGTGTTGAAGTTTGTGATTCCCGTAGCATGCACGTATGGTGAACCGTTATGTGATGAATTCGGAGCATGATTTATTTATTGATTGTCTTCCTTATGAGTGGCGGTCGGGGACGAGCGATGGTCTTTTCCTACCAATCTATCCCCCTAGGAGCATGCACGTAGTACTTTGTTTCGATAACTAATAGATTTTTGCAATAAGTGTGTGAGTTCTTTATGACTAATGTTGAGTCCATGGATTATACGCACCCTCACCCTTCCACATTTGCTAGCCTCTCTATTACCGCACACTTTTCGCCGGTATCATACACCCACCATATACTTTCCTCAAAATAGCCACCATACCTACCTATTATGGAATTTCCATAGCCATTCCGAGATATATTGCCATGCAACTTTCTACCGTTCCGTTTGTTATGACACGCTTCATCATTATCATATTGCCATGCATGATCATGTAGTTGACATCGTATTTGTGGCAAAGCCACCTTTCATAATGTTTTCATACATGTCACTCTTGACTCATTGCATATCCTGGTACACCGCCAGAGGCATTCACATAGAGTCATATTTTGTTCTCAGTATTAAGTTGTAATTCTTGAGTTGTAAGTAAAAAGAAGTGTGATGATCATCATTATTAGAGCATTGTCCCAGTGAGGAAAGGATGATGGAGACTATGATTCCCCCACAAGTCGGGATGAGACTCCGGACGAAAAATAAAATAAAATAAAAAGAAAAGATGCCAAAAGAAAAAAAGAAAGAAGGCCTAAAAAATGAGAGAAAAAGAGAGAAGGGACAATGTTACTATCCTTTTTCCACACTTGTGCTTCAAAGTAGCACCATGATCTTCATGATAGAGAGTCTCCTATGTTGTCACTTTCATAAACTAGAGGGAATTTTACATTATAGAACTTGGCTTGTATACTCCAATGATGGCCTTCCTCAAATTGCCCTAGGTCTTCGTGAGAAAGCAAGTTGGATGCACACCCACTTAGTTTCTTTTGTTGAGCTTTCATGCACTTATAGCTCTAGCGCATCCGTTGCATGGCAATCCCTACTCACTCACATTGATATCTATTGATGGACATCTCCATAGCCCGTTGATACGCCTAGTTAATGTGAGCCTATCTTCTCCTTTTTTTCTTCTCCACAACCACCATTCTATTCCACCTATAGTGCTATGTCCATGGCTCACGCTCATGTATTGCGCGAAAGTTGAAAAAGTTTGAGAACATCAAAAGTATGGAAAAATTGTTTGTCTTGTCATCGGGGTTGTGCATGATTTAATATTTTGTGTGATGAAGATAGAGCATAGCCATACTATATGATTTCGTAGGGATAACTTTCTTTGGCCATGTTATTTTGAGAAGACATGATTGCTTAGTTAGTATGCTTGAAGTATTATTATTGTTATGTCAATATTAAAATTTTATCTTGAATATTTCGGATCTGAACATTCATGCCACAATAAAGAAAAATTACATTGATAAATATGTTAGGAAGCATTCCACATCAAACATTCTGTTTTTATCATTTACCTAATCGAGGACGAGCAGGAATTAAGCTTGGAGATGCTTGATACGTCTCCAACGTATCTATATTCTTTGATTGTTCCATGCTATTATATTACCCGTTTTGGATGTTTATGGGATTTATTATACACTTTTATATTATTTTTGGGACTAACCTATTAACCGGAGGCCCAACCCAAATTGATGTTTTCTTGCCTATTTCAGTGTTTCGAAAAAAAGGAATATCAAACGGAGTCCAAACGGAATGAAACCTTTGGGAGAGTTATTTTTGGAACGGAAGCAATCCAGGAGACTTGGAGTAGACGTCAGGGAAGCTTCAAGGAAGCCACGAGGCAGGAAGGTGCACCCTACCCCCTTGGGCGCGCCCCCATCCTCGTGGGCCCCTCGTGGCTCCCCTGACCGACTTCTTTCGCCTATATATGTCCATATACCAAAAAAACATCGAGGAGCGGAATAGATCGGGAGTTCCGCCGCCGCAAGCCTCTGTAGCCACAAAACACCAATCTAGACCCATTCCAGCACCATGCCGGAGGGGGAATCCCTCTCGGTGGCCATCTTCATCATCCCGGCACTCTCCATGGCGAGGAGGGAGTAGTTCACCCTCTGGGCGGAGGGTATGTACCAGTAGCTATGTGTTTGATCTCTCTCTCTCTCTCTCTCTCGTGTTCTTGAGGTGGTACGATCTTGATGTATCGTGAGCTTTGCTATTATAGTTGGATCTTATGATGTTTCTCCCCCTATACTCTTTTGTGATGAATTGAGTTTTCCCTTTGAAGTTATCTTATCGGATTGAGTCTTTAAGGATTTGAGAACACTTGATGTATGTCTTGCATGTGCTTATCTGTGGTGACAATGGGATATCACGTGATCCACTTGATGTATGTTTTGGTGATCAACTTGCGAGTTCCGTGAACTTACGCATAGAGGTTGGCACACATTTTCGTCTTGACTCTCTGGTAGAAACTTTGGGGCACTCTTTGAAGTTCTTTGTGTTGGTTGAATAGATGAATATGAGATTGTGTGATGCATATCGTATAATCATACCCACGGATACTTGAGGTGACATTGGAGTATCTAGGTGACATTAGGGTTTTGGTTGATTTGTATCTTAAGGTGTTATTCTAGTACGAACTCTATGATAGATCGAACAGAAAGAATAGCTTCATGTTATTTTACTAAGGACTCTTGAATAGATCAATCAGAAAGGATAACTTTGAGGTGGTTTTGTACCCTACCATAATCTCTTCATTTGTTCTCCGCTATTAGTGACTTTGGAGTGACTCTTTGTTGCATGTTGAGGGATAGTTATATGATCCAATTATGTTATTATTGTTGAGAGAACTTGCACTAGTGAAAGTATGAACCCTAGGCCTTGTTTCCTAGCATTGCAATACCGTTTACGCTCACTTTTATCATTAGTTACCTTGCTTTTTTATATTTTCAGATTACAAAAACCTTTATCTACCATCCATATTTCACTTGTATCACCATCTCTTCGCTGAACTAGTGCACCTATACAATTTACCATTGTATTGGGTGTGTTGGGGACACAAGAGACTCTTTGTTATTTGGTTGCAGGGTTGTTTAAGAGAGACCATCTTCATCCTACGCCTCCCACAGATTGATAAACCTTAGGTCATCCACTTGAGGGAAGTTTGCTACTGTCCTACAAACCTCTGCACTTGGAGGCCCAACAACGTCTACAAGAAGAAGGTTGTGTAGTAGACATCAAGCTCTTTTCTAGGGGAGATCTACGCCAAGTCAAGACATACCAAGTACCCATCACAACTCTTACCCTTCGCATTACATTATTTGCCATTTGCCTCTCGTTTTCCTCTCCCCCACTTCACCCTTGCTATTTTATTCGCCCTCTCTTTCTGTTCGCTTTTTCTTCGCTTGTTTGCTTGTGTGTTGGATTGCTTGCTTGTCATGATGGCTCAAGATAATACTAAATTGTGTGACTTTGCCAATACCAACAATAATGATTTTATTAGCACTCCGATTTCTCCTCTTACCGATGCTGAATCTTGTGAAATTAATACTACTTTACTGAATCTTGTCATGAAAGATCCGTTTTCTGGCCTTCCTAGTGAAGATGCCGCTACCCATCTAAACAACTTTGTTGATTTGTGTGATATGCAAAAGAAGAAAGATGTGGACAATGCTATTGTTAAACTCAAGCTATTTCCATTTTCGCTTAGAGATCGTGCTAAAGCTTGGTTTTCGTCTTTGCCTAAAAATAGTATTGATTCATGGAATAAGTGCAAAGATGCTTTTATCTCTAAGTATTTTCCTCCCTCTAAGTTCATCTCTCTTAGAAATGATATTATGAATTTTAAGCAACTTGATCATGAACATGTTGCACAATCTTGGGAGAGGATGAAATTAATGATACGTAATTGCCCTACACATGGTTTGAATTTATGGATGATTATACAATTTTTTTATGCCGGATTGAATTTTGCTTCTAGAAATCTTTTAGATTCGGCCGCGGGAGGCACTTTTATGGAAATCACTTTATGAAAAGCTACCAAACTCCCAGATAATATTATGGTTAATTATTCTCAATGGCACACTGAAAGATCTACTAGTAAAAAGGTGCATGCAATTGAAGAGATTAATGTTTTGAGTGGAAAGATGGATGAACTTACGAAATTGTTTGCTAATAAGAGTGTTTCTTCCGATCCTAATGATATGCCTTTGTGTACTCTGATTGAGAATAATAATGAATATATGGATGTGAATTTTGTTGGTAGGAACAATTTTGGTAATAACGTGTATAGAGGTAATTTTAATCCTAGGTCGTTTCCTAGTAATTCCTCTAATAACTATGGTAATTCCTACAACAATCCTTATGGAAATTATAATAAGATGCCCTCTGATTTTGAATCTAGTATTACAGAATTTATTAGTTCGCAAAAGAGTTTCAATGCTTTGATTGAAGAAAAATTGCTAAAGATTGATGAGTTGGCTAGGAACGTGGATAGAATTTCTTTTGATGTTGATTCTTCAAAACTTAGATCTATTCCAGCTAAGCATGGTATCAATGAGTCTCTCAAATCCATGAGAATTTCCATTCATGACTGCAAAGAAAGAACCGCTAGGATGCGTGCTAAGAAAGATTGCTTTGTGAAGGCGTGATCTTCTAGTTTTCATGATAATAAGGATGAAGATTTAAAGTGATTGATGTGTCCCCTATTAAATCCTTGTTTTGCAATATGAATCTTGATAATGATGGGACTGGAGATGAGTCAACTTTAGTTAGAAGGCGCCCCAAAAATTTGGAGTTTTTAGATCTCGATGCTAAAATTGCTAAAAGTGGGATTGAAGAGGTTAAAACTTTAGATAGCAACGAACCCACTATCTTGGATTTCAAGGAATTTAATTATGATAATTGATCTTTGATAGATTGTATTTCCTTGTTGCAATCCGTGCTAAATTATCCTAATGCTTACAGTCAAAATAAAGCTTTTACTAAACATATCGTTGATGCTTTGATGCAATCTTATGAAGAAAAACTTGAGTTGGAAGTTTCTATCCCTAGAAAACTTTATGATGACTGGGAACCTACTATTAAAATAAAAGGGAATATTAGATTCCAATTTCCTTTAAGGAAAGGCATGGAACACTTCCCTAGAAAGAAAATTAAATTACCATATGAATCTATTATGAGAGCCACTTATGGATTGGCTATCAAAGATGGAAATACCTAGATCTATCTTTGGTTTGATGCCTAGCTAGGGGCGTTAAACGATAGCGCTTGTTGGGAGGCAACCCAATTTTATTTTTATTCCTTGCCTTTAGTTCCTGTTTAGTAATAAATAATTTATCTAGCCTCTGTTTTGGTTGTGTTTTTTGTGTTTAATTAGTGTTCACAATAATTTTTTTAACTTTCTCCGACCAAGGACTTGAACTTATAACAACAACAAAAATGGACCTTGCCTTTTAATTCATTTTTCTCATATTAAACACCCACCATGTAGTACATGAACTTTTTCCATTTTTATAATTTGAATCTTTTATTTTCTTTTTGAAATCAAATTTCTCCCAAATAGCCACTGAACTTCTTTGTGGATTGGGAGAATTATTTTAAAACACAAAACACTACAAGAAATACGTCAACTTATGACCACCACTATTGGTCACTGAATGGTCATAGTTTTCCTTTTGTGACCTTTTTGTGACCAAAAACAGATGGTCAAAAGCTGGCCATCGTAAAGTAAAATTAACAACCTTTCTTCTGGATGGTCGTAGACGTTTATGACCAAAAAAGGTTGTAAATTTAACGACCAATTATTTTAGTCACTAGCAATCTGCCCACACCACGTTAGATCCACCATGGCAAGCTGACATGGCAGAATTACAACCAAATGAAAAGGTCGTAAAATAGAATCAACCCGGTCCATTTCGGCCATCTACATGGGCCAAGCCCAATAATTCAGTCCATTTAATTTTCTCTCTCTTTGTTTTGCTCATCTGCATGGGCCTGGCCCAATAATTTGGCCTTTTACTTTCTGGGAATGGATCCTTTTTCTGATGATTTTTAAAGTCCATTATTGTTTTGGGCCACAGCCTTTTTAGTCTAGTTCTAATTTGGGCCTTGGCCTTTTTATTTTCTTGGATGCAACCTTTTACCAACTCTTTTTACAGTCAACTCTTTTTTTAGGCCCAAGCCTTTTTAGTCAAATTCTTGTTTGAGACTCAGCCTTTTTGCAGTCGAACTCAATTTAGAGCCCAATTAATCCAAATAATATTCTGTGATCCAAACAAAACTCAAATAATTCATAAAATGCATAACTACACGGCTTCAAAACTTCACATAGCCTCCAAAATGAGCCATCACAAGTTCATTGGTTCCAAAATGAGCCATTCAAAAAGCCACGAGCCTAACTGCACCCTCCTGTTGGTCGAGCTGCACTCGCCCATTGGCAAAACTGCATGCCCATATGCAGAGTTGCAGTCGCCGGAAGCCGAAAGCCGTCGACCTCATGGGCTGAACTGCATTGGGGTGAGGTGTAGAGCAGCAGTAGTAACTATGGTGCATCGCAGACGCAACGATGTGGAGCTGCAGTACAGCGTGATGACACACTACATCACTGGGGGGACTGAACTGCACGCGGACATGGGGACGCCCCTGGTATCAATGGATCCAAGGTTTTGCTCCTTCCTGGCGGCCTCAGCCTATGTTAGAGAGGAGGAAAGGGATCCGGTAGTGAGGAGGCTCGGATCCGATGGGGGGTGTGGATGGATCCAGTCGACACCGAGGGAAGGAGGTGCTCGACACCGAGGATAGGAGCATGGACGGCCGCCACGCCCCTAGAGATCCACAACCTAGGAAAGCCATTGTGGACCAGTTGTCATCGCCGGATCTCATGGTTGGGGCTGGGTGGCGATCTGATATTATAGTCCCAGTGTAGATAGAAATTCCCTTATGATCTAATTCCGAGCGGTAGTAAATACCAGGACTTAGCAATATTTGATTGATCACAATTCGGTATATTCCATTTATAATAAAGATTCCTAAGGAATTCATTATAGGAATGTTTCTGATAGAAATGGTTTGCTTTTGCACATCGAAACCAAAAATTAATCTCGCAGTACATATAATTCAGAAGAATAGGTGAGTGATTCATACACATCATCTCTTTCTTTTATCAAGGGTTCTAGCAATTGATATCCTTTCGCAAATAATTGAAATGCAATTTCGTGATCTGGATCTTTAATTGTTGGAAACTTGTCAAGTTCTTCTGCCAAGGCTTGATTAATGAACCTGTAAGATCCCTCGAATTGGATCTAGTTGATAATCCCCAAGTGCAAGGAATCATCGTAGGAATTTCCAAAGGTGGAAGTGATAAGTATGGAGTGTCGAACCCACAAGGAGCTAAAGGTAAGATCAATATTCTCTCAAGCCCTATCTGCCACTGATAAAACTCTACATACACCGAATGTTTGCTTCCAACTAGCAACAGAAATAAAACTATGTTGTGGGTATGAAGAGGATAACTTTGTATGATATCGGAGAGCTAAAATATAAAAGTAGGTGCTGCTATCATGAAGTTAGAATATATTACTAAATATTATAAATAGTGAGTGTGGAATAATGGTGGATCTGTGTGCGAAATTGTCCTAGGCAATCGTTAACAAGACTGGTAATCACTATTGCAGTTTCATATGAGGGAGAGGCATAAGCTAACATACTTTCTCTACTTGGATCATATGCACTTATGATTGGAACTCTAGCAAGCATCCACAACTACTAAAGATCATTAAGGTAAAACCCAACCATAGCATTAAAGCATCAAGTCCTCTTTATCCCATACGCAACAACCCCCTTACTCGGGTTTGTGTTTCAGTCACTCACGCAACCCACTATAAGCGAATCATAAACGTATTGCAACACCCTACAGCGGGAATCCCTCATGCTTGCGCAACATGGAGGGCACCATAGGACAACACCAAAGTAAAACATATAACTCATACCAATCTAGATCATCAATCAACCCAAAGACAAAGGATATCTACTCAAAACATCATAGGATGGCAACACATCATTGGATCATAATATGTGGCATAAAGCACCATGTTCAAGTAGGGATTACAACGGGGTGCGGGAGAGTGGACCGCATAAAAGAGATGAGGATGATGATGATGATGGTGATGTTGATGAAGACGATCACCGCGGCGATGATTCCCCTCCCGATGGCACTCCGGTGCCACCGAGAGAGAGGAGGAGAGGTTCTCCCCCTTGTGCTTACTCCTCCATGGCCTCCCCCTAGATGGGGATAGGTTCTCCCTCTGATCCTCCTCCATGCCCTCTGGTGATGATGGCCCCCTCCGGCAGGGTGCCGGAGAGGGCCTAGATTGGTTTTCGGTGGCTACGGAGGCTTCTGGCGGCGAAACTCCCGATCTAAGTTAATTTTTTGAGGTTTCTATATTTATAGGAATTTTTGGCGTCGGTCTCACATCAAGGAGGTGCCCGAGGCGTCCACGAGGCATGCCCACGCGCCTGGGGGGCGCCCCACCCTCGTGGACGCCCCGGGACTCTCCTGGCCCAACTCTTTTACTCCGGGGTCTTCTTTTGGTCCAACAAAAATCATCAAAAATTGGCACATCAATTGGACTCCGTTTGATATTCCTTTTCTGTAAAACTCAAAAACAAGGAAAAAACAGAAACTGCCACTGGGCTCTAGGTTAATAGGTTAGTCCCAAAAACCATATAAAATAGCATATAAATGCATATAAAACATCCAAGATTGATAATATAATAGCATGAATACTTCATAAATTATAGATATGTTGGAGACGTATCAGCATCCCCAAGCTTAATTCCTGCTCGTCCTCGAGTAGGTAAATGATAAAAGAAATAATTTATGAAGCGTGAATGCTAGCAAGTGCATAAGTTTCATCAATGATAGTTCCAATCACTTTTTCTAGCATCATTATATCATAACAGTAGCTCATTTTCATAAACTTTTCATGATAAAGTAACAAGCTATTCACATTGTAAGTGCATCTAGTGCCACCCCTAGTTGGTTTTGGAGTATTGACGACAAACCTAGTTGAGGGACTAATGTGTTTGTGAGAATTGCAGGATAACACAGGTAGTAGTCCCTCATTGATTCGGTTTATCTACCGAAGATGACCCCTAAAAATGTATGAAGACATTGAAGACAATGGTGGTATGTGAAGATATTCACATTGAAGACTATGACAAGAGAAGACATTGCGTGAAGACTATGGGGCGCGAAGACTTAGTTGTTTAGTTGTCTCCTTTTCTTCTTTGTTGAGTCATAGGAACCACCGTACTGTTAAGTGGGGTCCAAGTGAACAAAGTCAGAGTGACTGAAGTGATGCTCAACCAAAATCCTATGTCTTCGAGCGAAGACAATGAGAGCAAACCTTATCCAGAGCTGGATGAGTCAGCTTTGCTTGTAGCCCAAGTAAAGTTGCCGCGTGTGTTTGAAATATGACCGTTGGAACACGTGTCAGTTCCTTAGTGACCCAGGGTCATTTTGCACAAATCAGGTCGGGTTGCCTAGTGGCTATAAATAGCCCACCCCCTACAATCATAAACGGTTGGCTGCTCAGAGTTAGTGTACGGCTTTTGTCGTTTGAGAGCAACCCACCTCGAAGCCTTTGAGAGAGAATTCCTTGCGAGGATAAAGCCCTAACCACCCAGAGCCAAAGAGTGTTAGGCATCACTGAAGTCTTCCTATCTGTGTGATCTGAAGACTTATTACACTTGAGGTCTGTGAATCCTCCAGCCGGTTAGGCGTCACGTTCTGAGCATCCAAGAGTCATTGTGGATCACCGGTGAACGAAGTCTGTAAAGGTTTGGGAGTCTACCTTGAAGACTTACCAGAGTGATTGGGCGAGGACTGGGTGTCCTTAGCTCAAGGGGAATAAGGTGAAGACGCGGTCTTCTGAGTTGAATCTCAGCCTCCCTAACCAGACGTACAGTTGTCACAAGAACTGGAACTCGTCCAACAAATCATTGTCTTCAAGGAGTCACTGGTTTCGTCCTTCCCATTCCTTTACTTACTGTTGGCCTTGGTGAAGTCATTGTATGATTGCATTATCTTTTTTCTTCACTGAGTAACTGATTGTTCTGATTGGCTTCGCACTATCTTCCTACCTAATCTATACTACCTAGCTGTTATTAGTCATTGTGCTTTCACTTCATTGAATACTTGACTATGGCTTGCTTAGTGTAGTCTACCTTCCGCTGCATGGTAATAGGTTTATTTCTATCGTTTGTCTTCTGAACTTCCATGTTTTGAAGACTTTCATAAAAATCGCCTATTCACCCCCCCTCTAGTCGATCACTAGCACTTTCACACATGTTAAAGTATAGATCATAAAGCCTCTTCAAACTAACAAACTATATTCTCAGTCATCAAACAATTGCAGTTCATCTTATTTTCAGGAAGGGTCTATGTCAGAGCTTTGATTTAGCAGACTCCACATACTCAACTATCATTTAGTCTTTCACAATTGCTAACACGCACGTGATATTTATGGGTTCAAAGTTTTAATCGGACATAGAGAAATATAGGGGCTTATAGATTCGCCTCCCAACTTTTACCTCAAGGGTAATGTTAACAATAATAGTTCATGATAACTTACATCCAATTGGATATATATATCAGGATCTTTCCAACACAATGTGCTTGCCAAAGGATAAAATGTAAAAAGGAAAGGTGAAGATCACCATGACTCTTGCATAAGGGTAGAAGATAAAAGTAAAAGATAGGCCCTTTGCAGAGGGAAGCAGAGGTTGTCATGCACTTTTATGGTTGGATGCACAAAATCTTAATGCAGAAGAATGTCACTTTATATTGCCACTTGTGATATGGACCTTTATTATGCAGTCCGTCGCTTTTATTTCTTCCACATCACAAGATCGTGTAAAGCTTATTTTCTCCACATTAATAGATCATACATATTTAGAGGGCAATTTTTATTGCATGCACCGATGACAACTTACTTGAAGGATCTTAATCAATCCATAGGTAAGTATGGTGGACTCTCATGGCAAAACTGGTTTAAGGAATGTTCGGAAGCAAAAGTAGTATCTCTACTTGGTGCAAAGAATTTGGCTAGCATGAGGGGGAAAAGCAAGCTCAACATGTTGGATGATCCAAGACAATATATTTATTTCGGATATAAGAAAAGATAACACATTACGTTGTCTTCCTTGTCCGACATCAACCTTTTAGCATGTCATATTTTAATGAGTGCTCACAATTACAAAAGATGTCCAAGATAGTATATTTATATGTGAAATCTCTCTTCCTTCAATATTCTTTCATGAATTGTTCAAGTGACCAATTCTACATTTGCTAACTTTCAATAAGTTTACTACCTATACTTATTCTATGTGAAGTCATTACTCCCCATGGTATAATCATATTAAACATATATAAATTCAGATTTATGATATTCAATTATTCAACCATTTACTCATAGGATATACGTGAAGCACGTGAGTAAATGACAAACTACTCCAAAAGATAATAGTGAAGGACACTGAGTATTCAAATAATTAACTAGCCATGGGAGGATTCTTTTTCATTTAATAATTCAAATGCAATGATTTTATTCAAACAACAAGTAAAAATTGAAAATACGCTCCATGCAAAACACATATCATGTTACGAATAAAAATATAGCTCCGAGTAAGGTATACCGATAGTTTTGAAGACGAAAGAGGGGATGCCTTCCGAGGCATCCCCAAGCTTAGGCACTTGAGTCTTCCTTCAATATTACCTTGGGGTGCCCGAGGCACCCCCAAGCTTAGGGTCTTTCCACTCCTTATTCTCCTCATATCTATATCTCACCCAAAGCTTGAAAACTTCAATCACACAAAACTTAACGGAACTTTGTGAGATAGGTTAGTATGATAAAGAGTAAACCATTCACTTTGGTACTGTCAAAGACAAGGTTCATAATTGTTCTCACACACTGCCTACTGTACCATATCATTTCTACAATTTATATTGAGAAATATAAGTCATAGAAACTAGAAAACAAGCAAACTATGCAATGAAAACAGAATCTGTCAGAAACAGAACAGTCTGTAATGATCTGAACACTAACCATACTTCTGCTACTCAAAAAATTATGAAATAAATTGGTGGACGTGAGGAATTTGTCTATTAATCTTCTGCAAAAAGAATCAACCTAATCGCACTCTCCAATAAAAATGGCAGCAAATCTCGTGAGCGCAAAGTTTCTGTTTTTTTACAGCAAGATCGCATTAACTTTCACCCAAGTCTTCCCAAAGGTCTTACTTGGCACTTTATTGAAACAAAAGCTATAATACATGATTAATACAGTATCTTAATCATTAGAACACACAAAATCATTAAGGGTAAATATTGGGTTGTCTCCCAACAAGCGCTTTTCTTTAATGCCTTTTAGCTGGGCATGATGATTTCAATGATGCTCACATAAAAGATAAGAATTGAAACATAAAAAGAGCATCATGAAGAATATGACTAGCAAATTTAAACCTAACCCACTTCCTATGCCTAGGGATTTTGTGAGTACACAACTTATGGGAACAAGAATCAACTAGCATAGGAAGGAAAAACAAGGATAACTTCAAAACTTTAAGCACATAGAGAGGAAACTTGATATTATTGCAACTCCTACAGGCATATATTCCTCCCTCATAATAATTTTCAGTTGCATCATGAATGAATTCAACAACATAACCATCACATAAAGCATTCTTTTCATGATCTACATGCATAGAAATTTTTCTACTCTCCACATAAGCAAAATTCTTCTCATTCAGAATAGCGGGATCACTAGTTCCTAGAGTTGACACTCTTCCAAACCCGCTTTAGATGATAGTATTATTCATACTCCAAAATATATAAGTGAAGTTCATGGAGCATTCTACAATTAATATAAACTAACCAATGTCCAAGCTCAAAATGTATAAGTGAAGCACACGAAGTATTCTATAAAACCATACTCAAAAGATTTAAGTGAAGCACAAAGAGCAATTCTATAATATCATACTTAAAAGATATAAGTGAAGCACATGAAGCATTCTATAAATCAATGAAGGGCTATCTCATACTAGCATGGTTCATAAAGGAAGAACAAAAAAACAAAGGACACAAATCATGTGAACGAAACAAAAACTGAGGTATACCGATAATTGTTGAAGAAGAAAGATGGGATGCCAACCGGGGCATCCCCAAGCTTAGATGATTGAGTATCCTTATAATATTTACTTGGGGTGCCTTGGGCATCCCCAAGCTTGAGCTTTTGCCTCTCTTTATTATTCTCACATCGGTAACTCCTCATTCTTCGAACACTTCATCCACAAAAAACTTTAACAAAAACTTTATGAGATCTGTTAGTATAATATAGCAAATCACTACCTTTAGGTAGTGTTGCAAAATCATTCCAATTTCATATTAGAACTATATCTACTGTATTCCAATTTCACCATGGTTCATACCCCGCGATACTACCCATAGATTCATCAAAATAAGCAAACAACACACGAAAAACAGAATCTGTCTAAAACAGGACAGTCTGTAGTAATCTAAAGGTTTAGTAAACTTCTGTAACTCCAAAAATTATGAAATAAATTTGAAACATTGAAACATTTGTACAGAAGTAATGTGCAAAAAATTTCATACCCATTTGACTTTCCGGTAAAAAAATATAAAATCACGCGCTACAGCCAAAGTTTCTGTTTTTTGTTCTGCACATAGTAAATAAGTGATCTAATCATCCTAAAACCAAAGCTTGGCACATTATTTTTATAATACAATGGATATATAAGGGGATAATTATTTACAGAGAAACTTCCATGAAAAAATCTACATTGTTTCCGTGAGCATGAACACGAGTGCTCAAGGTCGACCCTCACTTCTTCAATGCATAACTTTCCAATCACTTCTCTTTTTGAAAAACTTTTAAGGCATGAGAGGTAAGTAATTTTTTTTGTATTTTCATTCTTTAATTTTTTTGTATGTTTCACCCACAACTAAACAGAAACAAAAAAGGAAAAACAAAATATACTTAGTGAAGAAAGCAAACAAGCATACACAAGAATATCAACCTCACGCTATTGCTCCCCGGCAACGGCGCCAGAAAAGAGCTTGATAATCCCCAAGTGCAAGGAATCATCGTAGCAATTTCCAAAGGTGGAAGTGATAAGTATGGAGTGTCGAACCCACAAGGAGCTAAAGGTAAGATCAATATTCTCTCAAGCCCTATCTGCCACTGATACGACTCTACGTACACCGAACGTTTGCTTCCAACTAGCAACGAGAAATAAAACTACGTTGTGGATATGAAGAGGATAACTTTGTAATATCGAAGAGCTAAAATACAAACGTAGGTGATGTTATCATGAAGTTAGAATATATCACTAAATATTATAAATAGCGAGTCTGGAATAATGGTGGATCGGTGTGCGGAATTGTCCTATGTAATCGTTAACAAGACCGGTAATCACTATTGCAGTTTCATATGAGGGAGAGGCATAAGCTAACATACTTTCTCTACTGGGATCATATGCACTTATGATTGGAACTCTAGCAAGCATCCGCAACTACTAAAGATCATTAAGGTAAAACCCAACCATAGCATTAAAGCATCAAGTCCTCTCTATCCCATACACAACAACTCCCTTACTCGGGTTTGTGTTTCAGTCACTCACGCAACCCACTATAAGCGAATCATAAACGTATTGCAACACCCTACAACGGAAATCCCTCACGCTTGCGCGACACGGAGGGCACCATAGGACAGCACCAAAGTAAAACATACAACTCATACCAATCTAGATCATCAATCAACCCAAAGACAAAGGATATCTACTCAAAATATCATAGGATGGCAACACATCATTGGATCATAATATGTAGCATAAAGTACCATGTTCAAGTAGGGATTACAGCGGGGTGCGGGAGAGTGGACCGCGTAAAAGAGATGAGGATGGTGATGTTGGTGAAGACGATCACCGCGGCAATGATTCCCCTCCCGATGGCACTCTGGTGCCACCGAGAGAGAGGGGGAGAGGTTCTCCCCCTTGCGCTTCCTCCTTCATGGCCTCCCCCCTAGATGGGGAGAGGTTCTCCATCTGGTCCTTGGCCTTCATGGTGATGATGGCCCCTCCGGGATCCTCCTCCATGCCCTCTGGTGATGATGGCCCCCTCCGGCAGGGTGCCGGAGAGGGCCTAGATTGGTTTTGGTGGCTATGGAGGCTTCCGGCGGCGGAACTCTCGATCTAGGTTAATTTTCTGAGATTTCTGTATTTATAGGAATTTTTGGCGTCGGTCTCACATCAAGGAGGTGCCCGAGGCGTCCACGAGGCAGGCCCATGCGCCTTGGGGGGGGTGCCCCCCACCCTCGTGGACGCCCCGGAACTCTCCTGGCCCAACTCTTTTATTCCGGGTCTTTTTTTGGTCCATAAAAATTGTCAAAAATTGGCACATCAATTGGACTCTGTTTGATATTCCTTTTCTGTAAAACTCAAAAACAAGGAAAAAACAGAAACTGACACTGGGCTCTAGGTTAATAGGTTAGTCCCAAAAACCATATAAAATAGCATATAAATGCATATAAAACATTCAAGGTTGATAATATAATAGCATGAATACTTCATAAATTATAGATACATTGAAGACGTATCACTAAACATTTATTGAATCAGCGTAATGACTCGATAAAATCGAGAGAAAAAAAGTTGTCTTTTCGGCAAACAAAATTGGAAGGAAGAAAATTTCCTTTTTATTTTTATTTAAGAACTACTTTAATTTTTCAGTCTGGTTGCGAGGTCTTAATAGTGAGTATGAATCATAGTTCCATTTTTTATCCACTCTATCTATTTCGTGTTCCAGTGCCGTTTGATGTCGAGGTGGATGGCGCGGGGTTGCGGTCGGGGTGGCGTGGGCAGGCCGTGTCGCGCTGGCCGGCGCTAGAGGGAGGTGGCGGGGAGGGATTGTTGTGGGAGAGAATTCCTTATTTGGCCCTTTCTTAAAGTTTGGTTCCCCATTTGGCCGAAAACAAATTTTTCAACGCTATTTGACACTTAAAGTAATTTTTGTTCCTTATATGACACTTTCGTCCATTTTAGACACTGACGGTGTTAAGTGTGAGGTGAAAAGACCATATTGCCCCTAGTGCATTGTGTAACTATCCTGGATGTAATAAAAAAGCAAACAGTTTACTCATGTTTTATGTATGTTCAACGGACGTTGTGCATGTATAACAGTATATATAAAGTATGGTCCAATATTTTGTTCCTTAGGTATATAACATATGTATGATCAATACAATACCATATTTTGGTTAATTCATCACGTTCCAAATTATAGTATTATGGAATCCCCGCAATCACCTACGCGCAGCCGGAAACCACGCGCTGGCCCAGTCCAAGGCCGCTGGCTGCGGCGGCGTCCGGCCATCACAAGTTCACAACTACCTCTGACTCCTGTCTCTGACGGTGCACGACGACGCCTGCAGCCTCAGCCTCCTGTTGGAAGTAAGCACGATGGAGAGTCTATGTTCGACCTGGAATGGAACAATCATCTAAGTCGTGTTATGGGAGATTAGCTTTGTAGGCTATCGTGTACCCCTGTAATATTTTTGTACCCAGATCGTGTAACCCTGTCATCAATACAAAGAAACATATTTTAAAATGGACTGGGCGGGGTAGTCTGAGCGGCGGCGGACGGGCCGGTGGCCGGAGGGACGGAGATCGAGACGGCGGTGGTCGTGACCGAAGCCACCGATGAGATCAGAACAGAAGTGCAGAAGGAAAGGATCGTAACCCTAAGCTGATACCATGTAAAACTTTATGTTTGTTGGAAACTGCTCGACATCTAATACGGGTGTGGCTATCTCATACTCCCTTCGTTTTAAAATATAGTGCGTCCTCGGTTTCCATGCATCATCTTTGACAATAAATTTAACCTATGAGACCGAGTGCGGCGGCAGAAAAAGTTATACCAGTGAATTCTTATTCAAAAAAAAATTTCAATTATATAATTTTTGCTCCCACCGCAGTCGGTCTCATTGGTTAAATTTATGGTCAAAGTTAAACCTTGGAAAGCACGGAAACATTATATTTTGGAACGAAGGGAGTATATATAAAGGTACACGCAATGTACAAATACAATATACAGGGTGTACACAAAAGCTACGTACCGTTCCTGCTGCATATTCAACGTACACACGTACTGTGAAAACATGTGCACTAGCGGCGGCCTGTTGGAGTTAATCACAATTAACTTGAATTAGTTTGATTTAGTTCAGTTCAGACGTTAGTTTTACTCTCTTTTTTCGCAGGAAGACGTCAGTGTTCATGTCGGTCTGTATATTCGAGAATTTTCCAAGTACGACTTTCGTCTAGCCGACACCATCTTAGCACACGTACTATACGCATGGGAAAGATTAATGATTAGAAGCGGGCTATTCAATTACATCGATCCATGCATCAATATATATACACTAGGAGTAGTGAATATTTATGCATGCATGCAAGCAATAAATTTGCAGCACAACACGTACATCCGTCCAACAACATTGTATATTTTCCCACACAAATCCTCTTGGGTTGTCGTTCGCCGGCTTATTACAGGAGAATGCCGTATCCTCGAGCATCATCGTTCGCTGGTAAGTTCCACGGATAAGGTCTCGAGCTGCTCTCCACTCTCTTCCTTTCGCCTCTAATAAACCGGCTCAGAGGAACAAATGAAAGTTCGTTTTTAGCCTTGTATAACATCTGGGGTAGAATGGTCTTTCCACCTTACACTTAAAACCGTCCGTGGCCAAACTAGACAGAAATGTCATATAGGGAACAAATTTTACATTTGAGTCAAATAGGGAAGAATTTTTTTTGAGTCAAATAGGGAAGCAAACTTTAAGAAAGGGCCAAATAAGGAATTCTCTCTTGTTGTTGGGGCGCCTTCCCGGGCCTCTGGAAGAAGGCCGGTCAGGGGGGGCGGCGGGCAACCCGTCAGTACACCGTCGCCATCCCGGATTCGGTGGTTGGCGATGAGCGGTGCTGGGGTGGGGATCGGTTATTGGTGGGAGGTGGTGGTCGGGCGGCACGGAGGGACGTGATGGCCGGCTGGCGCGCCGATAGGTGGTTGTTGGCCGCGCGTTAGGAGGTGGTGGTTGGCCGCGCGCCGGGAGGTTGTGACGCCCCGAGACCGATGTGCCAGGTGTCTTCGAGTTATTCGCTGCTGTTGCCATGTCATTTGCTTGCATGTTGCATTTCATCATGTCATCATGTGCATTGCATCATCATGTTTTCAAAACCTGCATCCGTCCGGGTTCCCCCAGTTCCGTCCGTTGTCCGTTCTGAGCCCACACACACTTGCACGCGCCCGCGGCACGTCCGAAATATTATTTTATAAGTGGCCGGAAAATGTTCTCGGATTGGGTTGAAAGTTGGCGTGTGGTCTTATTATAGTGTAGATAGACCGCCTGTCAAGTTTCATCGCATTCAGAGTTCGTTTGATAGCCCAACCATTAAACTATAGCGGCAGTATAGCCGGTCTAACGTCGGACGTTTTCGGTCTCCGGAAACCGTGCCGGGCTGCATCTCTCCCCTCTTCTCTCAGACCAACCCGCTCTCCACAGCCCACCTAGTCCATCTACCTACCCCTCTTTGCGTCCGGAGCCGCCCGATGCGATCGCACGGTCCGAAAACCCCTCTTTGCACAGTGCACCGACCCCTCGCGTGCGCGTCCGAAGAGCTTCCCGGACCCGACCCGGGCAGTCGTCACGGTTGGATCCGGATCATCCCCAAACGTCTATAAAACATCATTGTTTTATTTATTGGACTCCCTAGTCTATTTTTTTCTCGACCGTCTGATTTCGATCTGAGGGACTAGGTAGCCCCTAACCTAATCCCCTACCTATTTAAACAACCTAACCCTAGACCAACTCTCTTCTTTTCCTCACCCCGCCGCCAAACCAGCTCCACCTTGGGATCATCCCCGCAATCACTTGCACACTCACTTCTCTCCTCGTTTTCAGCCACCACCCAGTTCACCCCAGACTCCAGATCCATTCATCCGAACCGTTGGATCGTAATCCAACGTCCAAGAGGTGCCCCATGCAGCTCCCGCAGCCACAGCCTCCTCGATTCGATCTGGATCGGGAGAGGAGCACCCGTCCTGCTCCTCGTCGCCTCGTTGCCCCTCGCCATGGCCTCCTCTGCCGCCCTTGTTGCGAGTCGCCCGAAATCGTCGGACCCCGCTTCGTCCCCGTCGTCATGTCGCCGGCAAGCTCCGGTGATCCGTAGGCCTCGCCATGCCCTGCCTCTCCTTTCCTTCTCCTTTTCTTCTTCTCTCTCTCACTTGTGTCTCGTCGCCGCCGTTTGTAGAGGCCAGCGCCGTCGCCTGGAGCTTCTCCACCGCAGGAGTCCTTCGCCTCGTCCGCATCACCGGCTCGTCTCCACGGTCGGTCCTCCCTAAGCCCCCATCATCGGCCTCCCTTGCTTCTGCATGTGGGAACGACAACGACCAGCGACAAGTCCCCACGCCCGTGCGTTGACCTCCAGCCCGCTCGATCCCCCTACGTCACGAAACGGGTCGCGGCCTCGATCTGGGGTTTTGGCGTCAACCGGCCCAGCTACGAACTAGCCTGCCTCCCGTGCCAAGGCCCCTCAAGGCCCAGCCGAAGCCTGCCGACCTCTCCCCTCTCCACCGACTTGGGCTTGGCCCAGTGGTGAGCAGTTGCCCACCTTCCCCTGTGCAGTTGGGACTGCCAGTTTCGGCCCATGGTGTTTTTTTCCCTGCTGCTGCGATTTTCTCATTTATTCCAGAGAACGCCGTTTTACAGTATAGCCCCTAAACTTCATGCATATCCTAACTTCACAACCATGCATCGGTTTAAAACAAACCTTAGATGAAAGTTGCTTAGATTTTTTTCTAGTTTAATAATATTCAACTTTCATGCATGTTAAAAATGTTTAAAATGCTATTTGTTTAAGTTTTGCTTAATTGTCATGTTAAAATGATTTAATTCATAACTATACAACCGTAGCTCCATTTTAAACAAACTTTATATGTAAATGGGATAGAAAAATGCCTAGTTTAACATGGTGACCTTTCTTTGCATGTTTAACAACCCTAAAATTGTGTTTAGGGCAGAACAGTACCAAACCTAATATATGCATATGGGGATTTACCGGAATTGTTGTTCGTTGCTTCCGGCCTCATTTAAACTTGCCTAGATATGTAGTTTTCATTTGCTTCACTCTCTTGCCATGTTTAACAACATTTAATATTGTTGGGTACATAAACGAGATCGAACTAAATAATGGATTGTGGTGCTTTGTCAATATGCATCCCGATGCATATTGAGCTCCACTTAATTTGTAGGATTGTTTGTGCACTTTGCCATGACATGCTTCTTTAAACCGGACATGCATCATACTTGATTGTGCATCATGCCATGTTCATGTGTTGGTTGTTTACTATGTTCTTTGCTTTCTTTCCGGTGTACTTCTTCTCGGTAATCCGGTAACGTTGCGTATGTGAGGATCCGTTGGATACATCCGTTTGTCTTCTTCTTGGACTTGTTCTTCTTCCTTGCGGGATTTCAGGCAAGATGACCATACCCTCGAAATCACTTCTATCTTTGCTTGCTAGCTGCTCGCTCTTTTGCTATGCCTATGCTGCGATACCTACCACATGCTTTATCATGCCTCCCATATTGCTAAGCCAAGCCTCTAACCCACCTTGTCCTAGCAAACCTTTGTTTGGCTATGTTACGGCTTTGCTCAGCCCCTCTTATAGCGTTGTTAGTTGCAGGTGAATTTTGGAGCTTGTTCCATGTTTGGAACATGGATATTTGTTGGGATATCACAATATCTCTTATTTAATTAATGCATCTATATACTTGGTAAAGGGTGGAAGGCTCGGCCTTATGCCTGGTGATTTGTTCCACTCTTGCCGTCCTAGTTTCCGTCATATCGGTGTTATGTTCCCGGATTTTGCGTTCCTTACACGGTTGGGTTATAATGGGAACCCCTTGACAGTTCGCCTTGAATAAAACTCCTCCAGCAAGGCCCAACATTAGTTTTACCATTTGCCACCTAGACTTTTCTTTCCCTTGGGTCGGTCAACCCAAGGGTCATCTTTATTTTAACCCCCCCGGGCCAGTGCTTCTCTAAGCGTTGGTCCAAACTGAGCGATGTCCGGAGCTACCAGGGGCAACTCTGGGCTGGCCTACCCGACGTCTGGCTCATCCAGTGTGCCCTGAGAACGAGATATGTGTAGCTCCTATCGGGATTTGTCGGCACATCTGGGTGGCTTTGCTGATCTTGTTTTACCATTGTTGAAATGTCTTGTAACTGGGATTTCGAGCCTGATCGGGTCTTCCTGGGAGAAGGAATATCCTTCATTGACTGTGAGAGCTTGTGATGGGCTAAGTTGGGACACCCCTGCAGAGATTTGAACTTTTAAAAGTCGTGCCCGCGGTTATGGGCAGATGGGAATTTGTTAATGTCCGGTTGTAGAAAACCTGAAACTTAACTTAATTAAAATGCATCAACCGCGTGTGTTACCGTGATTGTCTCTTTCCGGCGGTGTCCGGGAAGTGAACACGGTGTTGGAGTTATGCTTGACGTAGGTTGTTCTAGGATCACTTCTTGATCATAGTTTCTCGACCGTGCTTTGCCTTCTCTTCTCGTTCTCATTTGCGTATGTTAGCCACCAAATATGCTAGTCGCTTACTGCAACTGCACCTCACATACCTTTTCCCTACCTATAAGCTTAAATAGTCTTGATCGCGAGGGTGTGAGATTGCTGAGTCCCCGTGACTCACAGATACTTCCAAAACCAGTTTGCAGGTGCCGATGATACCGTGCAGATGTCGCAACCGAGCTCAAGGAGGAGCTTGATGAAGATCTTGTTCATTGTGTTGTTTCGTTTCAGTTGATCAGTAGTGGAGCCCAGTTGGGACGATCGTGGATCTGTGTAGCATTTGGGGTAGTCTTCTTTTATTTTGGTTCTGTAGTCAGACCTTGAGTGAATCTGGATGATGTAATGCTTTATTCATGTATTGTGTGAAGTGGCGATTGTAAGCCAACTATGTACCTTTTCCTCTTATTCATTACATGGGTTGTTGTGAAGATTACCTCACTTGCGGCATTGCTTTCAATGCGGTTATGCCTCTAAGTCGTGCTTCGACACGTGGGAGATATAGCCGCATCGAGGGCGTTACAAGTTGGTAATCAGAGCCTTCCCCGACTTAGGAGCCCCCTGCTTGATCGAATCGCTGGTGTTGTTGAGTCTAGACAAAATGTTTTGAGTCTTTTAGGATTATATATATTGGAGAGTAGGATTCTTTTTACTCCTCAGTCCCTTCGTCGCTCTGGTGAGGCATCCTGACGTAGAGTTTTGACTCTTCTCTTCTCAAATTTCACTAAAAAAATTTAGGATCACGCGGGTATATTGGAATCGTTCTTATGGTTTTGTGACGAGAACATTGTTCTTGGTGCCTCCTGACATTTAGGGGTTGTGGCAGTGTCCCGGGGAGTTGAGCTCTGAGGTGTTGTCGTCACAATTTTATCGTTGCAGTTCTGGAATACCTGAGTTTCGCCGACATCAAAAATCTCTTTTATGCAGTTGTTGGTGAGATAACCTCGACGCCACCCAGTACTGGGGTGGGAGTTCGGGAGTATTGCCATAACTTGTATAATGGATGCTTTTCGAAGGTTGAGGTAAATGATTTTCGAAGGTTTCTTGGTTATGTGTTGAAGGATGGATACAGCTGGATGTAGGATTTGCTAGTTTTGGGTGAGATATTATGCTTCCCCTGTATCCCCAACACCTGATTGCATAACCGGAAAGTTTCGGGAGTTTATAAGTGGGAATTCAAGTAGCTCTTGGGATATCTTTCCAACAGATGTATGATATGAAATTGGGGTTCGACGTCTAGTGGTCCGCCTATCCACGGTTGGTTTTACAGTGGTCTCATTGTGTCTTAAAGAGTCCTTGTCTATGCTGACTCGGGGACGCTTCGTATGTCATGTGCACTGCCTTGTACATGATGGTGCTATACGATCGAGCCCGTGTAGGCCCCACCACGAAAACTTCGGACGAAATCTCTATCATATGTTTGTTCCGGCTTATTCTGCAAGCCAATCCTTTGTTTTGTTTTGAGTTGTGGTATTCGATTTGCTTCTAAGTCAAGTGTTGATTCCATACCTTTCCGAACTGGTGTTCTCATACTCCTATGTGAATATCAATCCTTCATGATATTCGATATTGTCATGTGAATCCTTTTCAACCGGCGTGCCTCTCTTCAAGTGGATACGTTCATTTTCAACATCCGCAAGATTCAATCTCAGTTTTCTCAACGGTGTTCGTTCCATCTGCCCAAGTTGCCTTTGTTTTCCCACCCTCCCACCCTTTTCTTCAAGGGCTAAGATTTCTTAATCAAGTATCCATCTTATGAATGCGAGATCTCTCCATTCTTTTCCGTCAACATTCTTATCCGGTGATTCTCAGGAAGATTCTAACGGAGCTTCGAGTTTATCATTCTCCATTCTTTTCTTCTCTGGTGGATCCAATCCAAGCTTTCAGTGTTGATCGTATTCTTTCCTTCAAATGTTTTCATGCCGGTGCACCTCATAAGCATTCACTTCTCACTATTCATTGTTCCGGAGTGCTAAAGATATCTCAGAAGGCTCGTCTTGTCATTCAAGATCCATTCAAGCCCTTTTCGAGGATGTTACCTCATTCAAGCCATTTAATTCAACCGGTGGAATCTCTCCTTTTCAAGCAATCTGTTCAACGATGTTTCTTTTGAGTGGGCCCTAACCCATAGGTATTTTCCCAGGATCTTACCCGACTCTTCTAATTTTCCCGGAGCTATCCTCAAATTTTCTCAAAGTTGACGTAAGAATTAATTATCATCAGTCACATATCTTTCTCCAAGATCTGTCAAATTCTTTTCATAGTTGGCTCAACCTCTTCACTTTTTGATTCTTACGAAGTGTCTAAATAATTCATGGTGGTGTTTCTCATCGTAACTCTCAGATTTTGAAGACCGAAGAAGAGTGTTTCCTCTAAATCTTGCTCCATTCTCTTAAAGATTCATGATTCTAGCTTGTTGCCATCCTCTTACAATTGTTTTCGATTGTGAGAATTCTTTTCACCCATCTGGAGCAATCCATGAGTCTTTTCAGTTTGATTCTCCAGAACCCATCTCCTCAGTAGTATTTATTCCCAGCTTTCAGCTCTTTTTCTCTAAATCTTACCGGTGCATCATTAAAGTATCCTCTTATCAGTTTGTGATCTATTCATTCTCATGTATCAAATTCCCTCAAGTATCTTCATTCGTTCTCTAACTCTTCCCGGTGTTTCTTTATCTTTTCTTCGTTCATTTTCAATCCTTACGGTGGTTCATTCAAGATTCCTTTTCTCTTGGTATCATATCAAATCATTCGTTCTTTCCAAGCCTACCGATGGATCGTCGAAGACCTTCTCAATTTGGCGCGATATCTACCTTAATATTTCTACAAGGATAAGTAGTATGCCAAATCCGTTGCTTGTCATCAATTTAATTGGTGAAGGATACGCATAACATAATTCTTATTCTTGTTTCATCCAATCGATTAATTCTTTATTCTGGAGGCTCATCAAATTATGGGTTTCATTTGTTTCACCTTTTCTTTTCCGGAGTTCCATGCTTTCCGCATTATATCATCACGAAGATCCATCTAAATCATCGCAAGGCTTCAACCTTATTCTTTTCATCCTTCAATTCATTTGATCATTCTTTTATTATCGGAGTTATTCATGGAGGCTCTACATGATGGTTCATCAAGGATTTAATTCCTTCTCGGAGTGTTCATCGAGATTCTTTTCAGAGGAGCTCAAGCATTCTTCTTCTTGCAATCCAGAGTGCAATTCTTTGTACCGTATCATTGGAGGTGGTATTATGTCATTCTTGATAATTTGAGTTCATGTTTCACGACTCACATGTCGTTAAGAATGAGGTATTTTAAATCCATCAATTTCTTCTTTGGATTTATCTTGGGTTATATTTCACCTGAAGCCTTCCCTAAGGGTTGTTGCTAATTATGGTGTTTATAAATGGCCTCAAGTCCTTCTTTTATCCTCCCGGTGAAATAGTTTCTCGTCTCCTTGTTCTTATCAATCCAATCTTGTTTTTCGTTAGTGGAAAAATTTCACCTTAAGTTTTGAGATGTTTTCATAAGCCCACAAGTAGCCTTTTGTTTTCGTTCTTGATTTTCCAACAACTCTGTTCAATACTTCTTTCTAAGGATGCTTCTCAAATTCTATTGTGGTAGAAGATGTCATTTTCTTCTCAAATCTTTCCTTTCCAACGACCCAACTTCTTTCATTTGTTCCGGAGGCATTGTGTTGTTGCTCTCATCAACCCATCATCTTGTTTGTCAAGTTCATAGTCTTTACCTTTCATTCCCAACCGGGGTGTTGTGCCCTTTGCTCAAGTTATTTTCATCTTATCAAGTTGCATATCACTTTTCAACCGGAGTGCTGCCTGAGATCTTTCTTACCCCTTGTCCCATTCTTTTAATAGTTTCGGAGGCAGTGTGTTGTGATTTCATCAAGTATCTTCTCATCTTATCAAGTTCTTATTCAATCCTTCTTCTTTTCAGTTGGAGTGCTGCCCTAATTATATCATTCTTATTCCTTCTCTATCTTGTTTTAACCGGAGTGTTGTGTTTATCATTCTCCTTCTAACCGAAGACTCATCCAAGTGCTTTCTTTTGCCAAGCTCATATTCCTTACCTTCAATTTCCAACCGGAGTGTTGCCGTAATTGATCTTTATCATTCCTTGTACATCTCATGTCAACCAAGGTGCTTGCATCTACTTCTTGTCCATTGCACCCCTTTTCTATGTCTTTCAACCTACAAGGTTCTAGTAATGTTCCTTGTTCCTCTTTTCTAAAGGAGTGTTTGCAACTTTGCTCTTCTTCGTTGCATTCTTTCTTTAAATTTGTTCAAACTCTCAAGGTTCATGGTTTCACTCGTTTGTCAAAGAAGCAACTTAGTTTTACCTCTTCTCTTTCTCTTACATTTTCCCTCCGGTGCCATTCTAGATCTCGGGACGAGATCCTCTCGTAGTGGTGGAGTGTTGTGACGCCCCGAGACCGATGTGCCAGGTGTCTTCGAGTTATTCGCTGCTGTTGCCATGTCATTTGCTTGCGTGTTGCATTTCATCATGTCATCATGTGCATTGCATCATCATGTTTTCAAAACCTGCATCCGTCCGGGTTCCCCCAGTTCCGTCCGTTGTCCGTTCTGAGCCCACACACACTTGCACGCGTATGCGGCACGTCCGAAATATTATTTTATAAGTGGCCAGAAAATGTTCTCGGATTGGGTTGAAAGTTGGCGTGTGGTCTTATTATAGTGTAGATAGACCGCCTGTCAAGTTTCATCGCATTCAGAGTTCGTTTGATAGCCCAACCGTTAAACTATAGCGGCAGTATAGCCGGTCTAACGTCGGACGTTTTCCGTCTCCGGAAACCGTGCCGGACTGCATCTCTCCCCTCTTCTCTCAGACCAACCCACTCTCCACAGCCCACCTAGTCCATCTACCTACCCTTCTTCGCGTCCGGAGCCGCCCGATGCGATCGCACGGTCCGAAAACCCCTCTTTGCACAGTGCACCGACCCCTCGCGCACGCGTCCGAAAAGCTTCCCGGACCCGACCCGGGCAGTCATCACCGTTGGATCCGGATCATCCCCAAACGTCTATAAAACATCATCGTTTTATTTATTGGAATCCCTAGTCCATTTTTTTCTCGACCGTCTGATTTCGATCTGAGGGACTACGTAGCCCCTAACCTAATCCCCTACCTATTTAAACAAGCTAACCCTAGACCAACTCCCTTCTTTTCCTCACCCTGCCGCCAAACCAGCTCCACCTTGGGATCGTCCCCGCAATCACCTGTGCACTCACTTCTCTCCTTGTTTTCAGCCACCACCCAGTTCACCCCAGACTCCAGATCCATTCATCCGAACCGTTGGATCGTAATCCACCGTCCAAGAGGTGCCCCATGCAGCTCCCGCAGCCACCGTCCTGCTCCTCGTCGCCTCGTTGCCCCTCACAATGGCCTCCTCTGCCGCCCTTGTTGCGAGTCGCACGGATTCGTCGGACCCTGCTTCGTCCCCGTCGTCATGTCGCCGGCATGCTCCGGTGATCCGTAGGCCTCGCCATGCCCTGCCTCTCCTTTCCTTCTCCTTTTATTCTTCTCTCTCTCACTTGTGTCTCGTCGCCGCCGTTTGTAGAGGCCAGCGCCACCGCCTGGAGCTTCTCCGCCGCAGGAGTCCTTCGCCTCGTCCGCATCACCGGCTCGTCTCCACGGTCAGTCCTCCCCAAGCCCTCATCGCCGGCCTCCCTTGCTTCTGCGTGTGGGAACGACAATGACCAGCGACAAGTCCCCACGCCCGTGCGTTGACCTCCAGCCCGCCCGATCCCCCTGTGTCATGAAACGGGTCGCGGCCTCGATCTGAGGTTCTGGCGTCAACCAACCCAGCTACGAACTAGCCTGCCTCCCGCGCCAAGGCACCTCAAGGCCGAGCCGAAGCCTGCCGGCCTCTCCCCTCTCCACCGACTTGGGCTTGGCCCAGTGGTGAGCAGTCGCCCACCTTCCCCTGTGCAGTTGGGCTTGCCAGTTTCGGCCCATGGTGTTTTTTTTCCTGCTGCTGCGATTTTCTCATTTATTCTAGAGAACACCGTTTTACAGTATAGCCCCTAAACTTCATGCATATCCTAACTTCACAACCGTGCATCGGTTTAAAACAAACCTTATATGAAAGTTGCTTAGAATTTTGTCTAGTTTAATAACATTCAACTTTCATGCATGTTAAAATGTTTAAAATGCTGTTTGTTTAAGTTTTGCTTAATTGTCATGTTAAAATGATTTAATTCATAACTATACAACCGTAGCTCCATTTTAAACAAACTTTATATGTAAATGGGGTAGAAAAATGCCTAGTTTAACATGGTGACCTTTCTTTGCATGTTTAACAACCCTAAAATTGTGTTTAGGGCAGAACAGTACCAAACCTAATATATGCATATGGGGATTTACCGGAATTGTTGTTCGTTGCTTCCGGCCTCATTTAAACTTGCCTAGATAGGTAGTTTTCATTTGCTTCACTCTCTTGCCATGTTTAAAAACATTTAATATTGTTGGGTACATAAATGAGATCGAACTAAATAATGAATTGTGGTGCTTTTTCAATATGCATCCCGATGCATATTGAGCTCCACTTAATTTGTAGGATTGTTTGTGCACATTGCCATGCCATGCTTCTTTAAACCGGACGTGCATCATACTTGATTGTGCATCATGCCATGTTCATGTGTTGGTTGTTTACTATGTTGTTTTCTTTCTTTCCGGTGTACTTCTTCTCGGTAATCCGGTAACATTGCGTATGTGAGGATCCGTTGGCTACGTCCGTTTGTCTTTTTCTTGGACTTGTTCTTCTTCCTTGCATGATTTCAGGCAAGATGACCATACCCTCGAAATCACTTCTATCTTTGCTTGCTATCTACTCGCTCTTTTGCTATGCCTATGCTGCGATACCTACCACATGCTTTATCATGCCTCCCATATTGCTAAGCCAAGCCTCTAACCCACCTTGTCCTAGCAACCCTTTGTTTGGCTATGTTACCGCTTTGCTCAGCCCCTCTTATAGCGTTGTTAGTTGCAGGTGAAGTTTGGAGCTTGTTCCATGTTTGGAACGTGGATATTTGTTGGGATATCACAATATCTCTTATTTAATTAATGCATCTATATACTTGGTAAAGGGTGGAAGGCTCGGCCTTATGCCTGGTGATTTGTTCCACTCTTGCCATCCTAGTTTCTGTCATATCGGTGTTATGTTCCCGGATTTTGCGTTCCTTACACGGTTGGGTTATAATGGGAACCCCTTGACAGTTCGCCTTGAATAAAACTCCTCCAGCAAGGCCCAACATTGGTTTTACCATCTGCCACCTAGCCTTTTCTTTCCCTTGGGTCGGCCAACCCAAGGGTCATCTTTATTTTAACCCTCCTGGGCCAGTGCTTCTCTAAGCATTGGTCCAAACTGAGCGATGTCCGGAGCTACCAGGGGCAACTCTGGGCTGGCCTACCCGACGTCTGGCTCATCCGATGTGCCCTGAGAACAAGATATGTGCAGCTCCTATCGAGATTTGTCGGCACATCTGGGTGGCTTTGCCGGTCTTGCTTTACCATTGTCGAAATGTCTTGTAACCGGGATTCCGAGCCTGATCGGGTCTTCCTGGGAGAAGGAATATCCTTTGTTGACCATGAGAGCTTGTGATGGGCTAAGTTTGGACACCCCTGCAGGGATTTGAACTTTCGAAAGCCGTGCCCGTGGTTATGGGCAGATGGAAATTTGTTAATGTCCGGTTGTAGAAAACCTGAAACTTAACTTAATTAAAATGTATCAACCGCGTGTGTTACCGTGATGGTCTCTTTCCGGCGGTGTCCGGGAAGTGAACACGGTGTTGGAGTTATGCTTGACGTAGGTTGTTCTAGGATCACTTCTTGAGCATAGTTTCTCGACCGTGCTTTGCCTTCTCTTCTCGCTCTCATTTGCGTATGTTAGCCACCAAATATGCTAGTCGCTTGCTGCAGCTCCACCTCACATACCTTTTCCCTACCTATAAGCTTAAATAGTCTTGATCACGAGGGTGTGAGATTGCTGAGTCCCCGTAACTCACAGATACTTCCAAAACCAGTTTGCAGGTGCCGATGATACCGTGCAGATGACGCAACCGAGCTCAAGGAGGAGCTTGATGAAGATCTTGTTCATTGTGTTGTTTCGTTTCAGTTGATCAGTAGTGGAGCCCAGTTGGGACGATCGGGGATCTGTGTAGCATTTGGGGTAGTCTTCTTTTATTTTGGTTCCGTAGTCGGACCTTGAGTGAATCTGGATGATGTAATGCTTTATTCATGTATTGTGTGAAGTGGCGATTGTAAGCCAACTATGTACCTTTTCCTCTTATTCATTACATGGGTTGTTGTGAAGATTACCTCACTTGCGACATTGCTTTCAATGCGGTTATGCCTCTAAGTCGTGCTTCGACACGTGGGAGATATAGCCGCATCGAGGGCGTTACAGAGGTGGTCATCGGCGGTGCTGCGAGGTGGTGGGTTGGGGTGGGGGCAGGGGAGAAAAGGTGGGTGATGGGTGGGCGGGGTGGGGGTGCAGAGGAGATGGGGTGGTGAGTGGTTTTTTTGCTTCTTGCGTGCGGTTCGGTTACACGCGCGCGGTGGTGTCGATGATGTTAGGAGAATAAGCGTAATGTGTACAGAATAAGAGTCTTAAGGGTGTCATCATAATAGACCCACCCTACATATATATAAACACTATTCTGATCACGGGATCCGAATATTATTCTGATCACGGGTTGAACTTCCTAAGTTACACAACCTGAACCTCCCTCTATAGGAACCCGACCTTTGGGCCATATTCGCAACCGTGTCTCCCCGCGTGACTTATTCTGGTCAGTCGTGTTCTATGTGATGTAAGTCTAATCTGGAAACCATTTTTAGCAACTAAATGCTCGTTTTAAATAGAAATCTTGCTCGTTGTCGGATTTGCTCTCGGGACGTGATGAACATGCGTCTGTTTGCAATTTTACTGCCTGAGTTGTTCAGCCTAAACTTCCCCCATTGCTAGGTTGAACTTCTCCCAACATTTCCCAAATGGGGCTTGTGATATACCGTTGGAAAGGTATGGACACGAGTATCATGACCCAAGTTATAATTTTGGCAAAATGTAAGCGGTTTAAGAGCAGTTTTGAAAACCATTTTTTTGTCATATAAAAATGTGAATCATATTTTCGATCACATTTCTAAATCATTTATCGAAATGAGGCAAATAATATGAGTCTGGAAAGCTGCTGCAAAACCGCTCCTTCCACATGTTGAAAGTTTTCTCTAATTACCTATGGTTAAAGAGTAATTTAGAAAATCATAAAATTTCATAAACCGAATAGTCGAGTTTGTATTTTCAATGCCATGTCTAAACGGCGAATCCAATTGAGGAAAATGATATGGCATTGGAAAGCTTATGAAAATACGGTAATTTTTCATGTTGAAAGTCTTTTCTAATTTTGAACGGTTTAAAAGTAATTTAGAAAATGGTACAAGTTTCACCGAGTTCGTTTTTTCGAGCTAATTTTTTAACGTATGTCCGAAGGCAGCAAATCATATGGCGTTGGAAAGCTTGAGGAAATGCGAAACGTTTTGGTTCTATTGTTTCTCCCAATTCCTTACGATTCTAAGTCAATTTTGAAAATGGCTAAAACATTTTTTGGCTGTAATTTCTATAAACTTTATCGAAATGAGGCAAATAATTACCTTTGAAAAGCTACGGAAAATGCGAAACTTTTTCATGTAGATGGTTTTCTCTGATTCCTAGTCGTTTTTGAGTAATATTGAAAAAGTGAGATCATGCGTCCTGCCTTTATCGCGGAACAGATTCTTCGAAAATGCACCACGTGAAAAACTTGAACTTCTCGTCATGTCTACTTGAACTTCCCTATGTTTTTCACGCGCTTTTTTGCTCGTAGATCTCCATCCACTCACCGGAATTGAGTAAGTGATATACCGATAGAAAGCTGGTGTAAACATGCAACTTCCCCGTGTTGATCATTTTTTCATACTCGCGATGGTTTTAAAAGTTTTTCGTCTAAAATTCATTCAGTGTAGTAGTTTAACTTTCTGCCATTTTCATGTTGAACTTTTGTGATGTATTTTCATTTGTAATTTTCTCATCCATTCGTCAGTGTTACAGAAATAATATTCCTTTTGGACAAACCGCTTTCACAATATTTTTTTTACTTTCTTCGACCGAGGACTTGAACTTACACAAATGATATTCCTGTCATTTTCAAGTAATTTAGAAGATGGCGAGATCATGATTTTTTTCCTTCATCGCGAAAGGAAATGCATTGTGTGAAGTAGTTGAATGTCTGGGGCATGTCTGTTTGAACTTCACTCTGCTTTTGACGTGCTTTTTTTGCCCGTAACTCCCCAACCATTTACCTGAATTGAGAAAATGGTATACCGATGGAAAGTTGTTGAAAACACGTAACTTTTTCGTGTTGATCATTTTTTCATACTTGCGACGGTTCAAAATATTTTGTTGAATGCGTAAAAATGTGTTTTTAACGGTATACATAAAACTTTTAAACCATTTATCAGAATGTAGCATATAATATACCATTGGAAAGCTTATGAATAGGAGCAACTTGTTCATCTACACAATCATTAGAAATTCATTTCCTTTCCTTTTGAGAGCAGTATTAAAAATGGCAAAACAACACCGTTTTTGCTTGTTTTTAACATGTAATTGAAGGTCAGACGTCTCGCACTTGAGATATCGAACTGCACCGGGAGGAGCATGTGAACTTCTTGCAAAAAACCTTTTAGGATTTTAGTTTTGTATTCTTTTATTATCTTCCAAAATCCATACAGTGTAATAATTGAACTGCTCGTTGTTTTCACCTTGAACTTATGTCCCGTTTCTCTGTTTGTAATTCCCCACTCCTATTCCGAAACACATTCCGTGTAGTACTTGAACTTCTCGTTGTTTTCATATTGAACTTTGGCCACATATTTTTGTTTCTAATTCCTCACCCGTTCCTCGGAGTTCCACAAATAAAAAATCTTTAGAAACTTGTTGAAAAGACGCAAGTTTTTCAAATATGGTTAAACTTTTCTTTTCGAACAACATACACCAATTTGTTTTTACCATTCTTTTTGGAATATAGCATATAATATACCCTCGGAAAGTTGTTGAATAGAAGAAACCTTTTTCATGTAGAGAATATTTGTTTCCAATTTCTAATGTATACAGAGAATTTTGTTAAAACATAAAAACTAACATATTTTTGTGTGTGTTTTTGCACAAGTAAATACACGGTGAACCTCCTTCATAAGAGTTTTTGAACTTCCTGGGTCCACCATGTAAACTTTAAGCAAAAGTTTTTTAAAACTTTGCCTTTTTATTCCTTTGTCGTATATGAAAAACACTCAATGTAGTAGTTCAACCGTTTGTTATTTTCACTTTGAACTTTTGTTTCCTTTTTATTTAAACTTCACATTTTTGCATTTTGTTGAGTAAAAATTTCTATATGATTTTTCAAACAAACATCGAACTTCATTGTTTTCAGTTTGAACTTCATGGTTGATTCTTTAATAACAACAAATATATATGAGTTTTATAAAAATGGTAAAATCCTAGATTTTTAAATAAACATTGAACCACTTCGTTGTTTTAGTTTGAACTTCTAATTTTTTTTAAAAAAACGGGGGAAAATCTTTTTAAACTTTTTTAGTTGTTCCTTTTTTTAATTTGAACCTTTTCATTTTATGTTTAGTAATGAGAAAATTCTTAGTATTTTATATACTTCGGACTCCTCTTTTATTTTAATTTGAAATTCTTAGCCTCTTTTAGAAAAAATATGTTTTTAAATAAGCATCAAACATTGTTTTAAATGAACTTCATAATTTTGTTTTTCCTATAATAGGAAATAATTTGAGTTTTTCGAATACATCGAAGTACTTCGTTATTTTATTTGAACTTCTCGATTTTATTTCTTTAGTAGCAAGTAAAATCTAAGTTTCTAAATTCAAACTTCTTATTTTTTTTAATTTGGACTTCTTGGTTTTTTTGAAAATGTGAAAATAAAATGCTTTGTTATTCTAAATAGAACTTGTAGGTTTTTATTTACTTTTTGAAAGAGAAATTCTATTTTTTAAACTTCGAACTACACCATTATTGGAAATTGAACTTCTATGTTTTTTTACAAACAACCTTCTTCGCTAGAAAACCACGCTTCATCATATCGGTTTTTGAATTGCTCCCTGTATTCACTTTGAACTTCCGTCATGGTGTTTGGTTCATAATTATACATTGAATTGCACGCATTTTTAAATTTTGGACTTTCTTGGTTTTTATTTTTGATTAACGGGAAAAATATGACTTTTGTAATCAATATCGAACTGCTCCGCTTTTTGAATTGAACTTCTTAGTTATATTTGTTTACGAACAAGGAAAATCTGAGTTTTTTATATAGATTGAACTACTTTTTTTAATTTGAACTTCTTGGTTATATTATTGATTTTTTAACTTCCTCATATTTTTGTCTTTGATGTTCCAGAATTGAACAATGTGCACTCCCTTGAATTGTCATAGTTCACTCATCTACATTTTTTTTCTTTTCGCCTCTTTATTTTTGGACACCCAAGGTGTGAGTTTTTCCGCAAGTGTTCATTTTGAACTTTTCGTGGAAGAAAATGAACTTCTCATCTACTGTTTTTTGTGTGTATCCACATTATTTTATAGAGTTCAGACAAGTTCAGATTTGTAATTTACTTTCGTAGAGTACACACCCACTGGCGCAGAACTTCAACATCCACGACCATAGGTTAGCCACATTTTTTATAGTGTACAAACTTTCTCATCAGACACACCTTGAACTTTCTAAATTCTAAAAACATATGAAATCATCATACGTGTTTTTTTCGTTGATATGTTCACTATCATGTATTGACAGAGAGATAAAAAACCAACAATCTCACAACACTTAACATGTTTAAGAAAGAAATGAAGGCATTTTTCAGTGGGACAACACAAAAACAAGGTTTTCAAACCCATTTTTCTCCAAGGCGCATAGAACGAACACATTTTTTTCACAGCACAACAATGTGGCTTAAGGAAACTCGAATTTCTTTATGAACGGGGAGGTCGTTGGGCATGTATAGTTGATGTGAGACACTAGTGGGTTGAGTACATGTGTCCTGACCTTCCTCAACACTGATGCATGAACTTCTATGTTCGTCACCCCCGACCTTCCGAATTTCCCATTTTCATATACATGAACTTTCATGGGACGATACTTGACCATTTGTTTAGTTCTCTTTATAAAAGACGTATACATTTTTTTGTCTTGTGTTCGCACGAAATAAGCTATTATTTGTGTCCTGATTAAAAAAGCTAGTGAATTTCTCCACCACACACATGTTCTTGTAAACCTCACCATCACCACACACGTTTTCTGAACCTCAACCTCACCACCACCACCACACACACACACACACGCATACATGCTCCTTATCTCCATTATATTTTTTGATCTTTATGTGCACAAATCTACAGAAACAACATCTTTTGTCAAAACAAGAAAAGAGCATAACAAAGCTGCACTATGCAGTGACATCAAACTGAAGCGGTCGTCCGGGTCAAACTTCTCTATGTGATACGCCGCTGCAGAATTTAATGAGCAGAATGTGATGCGGTTTAATCATCCAAGACAATAGGAGTAAGCAACATGAGGGTGGAAGGTCACCTACAACAGGAAGGAGGGAGGGGTGGTGGTTGTCCCAGTAGGTGGTTCCAGAAGTGGGGGCGCGTTAGTTGAACCACCCGAGGTGGCGGCGGCGAACTTCCTGAATGCTGCGGCGATTGGGCCCCATCGGGAGGAGTCTGCGTGGTGGCGGCGTCCAAGCTCTTCCTGCCGACAGCGGAGTGCACAAGGCGACGCACTGGCTGGGGCGGCGGGTAGGCGGGGGTTGGGAGGTGGAGGTCGTGTAGCTGGTGATCTCTACTGGATCTCCAGTGGTGGCGGTTGTGGCGCTGACCCACGCGCGGATCTGGGCACAAGGGCTCGTCCCCATCTGGTTCCAGGCCAGATTCGGGGCAAATGGTGCTCGGGGGACTTCGGTCGCGAGCTCCTGCCGCATGGCTACTATCCATGATGGCTATGGCGGGTACCTGCGGGAGAACAGAGAAAGAGACAGGGGGTGTGAGGGAGAAGGAAGGAGAAGGAAGAGAGGAAGGGAAGGTTCGCAGGAAGCCCTCCGGTGGCTGCCGATGGAGGAGCACGAGGGCTTGGCATCCCCTCGTGCGGGCATGGAGGCGGACATGCGCGAAGTAGAGGCAGGCGACACGACGGCCGGATCCAAGACCGGTGGTGCCACGGCGGCCTAATCCGGGGGTCGGTGGCGGCGCGCCTTGATACGTCTCCAACGTATCTATAATTTTTGATTGTTCCATGCTATTATATTATCTGTTTTGGATGTTTACTGGGCTTTAATTTAACTTATTTATATTATTTTTCAGACTAACCTACTAACCAAAGGCCCAGTGCAAATTGTTGTTTTTTGCCTATTTCAGTGTTTCGCAGAAAAGGAATATCAAACGGAATCCAAACGGAATGGAACCTTCGGGAGAGTTATTCTTGGAACAAACATGATCGAAGAGACTTGGAGTGGCCATCAAGAAAAAATCAAGGAGGACACGAGGTAGGGGGGCGCGCCCAGGGGGGTAGGCGTGCCCCCCACCCTCGTGGCTCCACCGACCTATTTCTTTCGCCTATATATACTATTATACCCTGAAAACATCGAGGGTAGCCACAAAACCACTTTTCCACCGCCGCAACCTTCTGTACCCGTGAGATCCCATCTGGGGACCTTTTTCGGCGATTTGCCGGAGGGGGATTCGATCACGGAGGGCTTCTACATCAACACCATAGTCTCTTCGATGATGTGTGAGTAGTTTACCACAGACCTTCGGGTCCATAGTTATTAGCTAGATGGCTTCTTCTCTCTCTTTCGATCTCAATACAAAGTTCTCCTCGATTCTCTTGGAGATCTATTTGATGTAATTTTTTTGCGGTGTGTTTGTCGAGATCCGATGAATTGTGGGTTTATGATCAAGATTATATATGAACAATAGTTGATTCTTCTCTGAAATATTTTACGCATGATTTAGATATCTTTGCAAGTCTCTTCGAATTATCAGTTTGGTTTGGCCTACTAGAATGATCGTTCTTGCAATGGGATAAGTGCTTAGCTTTGGTTCAATCTTGCGGTGTCCTTTCCCAGTGACAGCAGGGCCAACAAGGCATGTATTATATTGTTTCCATCGAGGATAAAAATATGGGGTTTATATCATATTGCTTGAGTTTATCCCTCTACATCATGTCATCTTGCCTAATGCGTTACTCTGTTCTTATAAACTCAATATCTAGATGCATGCTGGATAGCGGTCGATGTGTGGAGTAATAATAGTAGATGCAGAATCATTTCGGTCTACTTGTCGCGGACGTGATGCCTATATACATGATCATGCCTAGATATTGTCATAACGATTCGCTTTTCTATCAATTGCTCGACAGTAATTTGTTCACCCACCGTAGAAATTGCTATCTTGAGAGAAGCCACTAGTGAAACCTATGGCCCCTGGGTCTATCTTCCATCATATTATTTTCCTATCAATTTGCTATTTCTATTTTGCAATCTTTATTTTCCAATCTATACAACAAAAATACCAAAAATATTTATCTTATTATCTCTATCAGATCTCACTCTTGTAAGTGACCGTGAAGGGATTGACAAGCCTTTTATCGCGTTGGTTGCGAGGTTCTTGTTTGTTTGTGTAGGTACTAGGTGACTTGTGTGCTACCTCCTACTGGATTGATACCTTGGTTCTTAAAACTGAAGGAAATACTTACGCTACTGTGCTGCGTCACTCTTCCCTCTTCAAGGGAAAACCAACGCAAGCTCAAGAGGTAGCACGTCTGCCGAATCTTGAGGCGGGGCGGGAGGGGGGGCGATCCAGGGCAGAGTGGCGACCTCGTCGCAGGAGGAATCGGGGGAGAGCGAGCTGCGGGAGGTGCGGGACTGGGTTGTTTTCTCGGGTGCGCGTTTGCTGGAATCTCGGAAACATGTGATAGAGCCCTTATAGGGCCAGCTGTGATCCGAATGGTTATTCTAATCCTAGGATTAGAATAGTGCTACTACACAC
>NC_041382.1:446911080-446916775 GCF_002162155.2 Triticum dicoccoides
ATATACGTCGAAAATAAGACAAAACTTACGGAACGTAAAATTACGATGCATTGATAGTAAAATAGAGGGGGTGAAAAATAAATATTCCTCATCCAAGATGACGAATAGCGCAACCATATATATATATTAACACTATTTTGATCCGGGAAGTTATGTGGATCACGGCGCGCCTATATAGGTGGCGATCGGTTTTTCCCGAACTCCCGAATCTGGAGCAAGAAAAGGAAAAATCCCACTCCCACGAGCTCTGGTCCACCACCTCCCCCTGGATCCTCATCCTTCCTCGATCCCACCGCCAATCTCCCCAAATCGCGGCGCCACCGGAGCCGCCCTCCCCGGATCGCGCCGCCACCACCGCCACGCCCCACGGCGCACCGCATCCCAGCCACCCAGTGCGCCGCCGCGGCGCACCGCCTTCTATCCACCTAGCACGTCGTCGTCCTACCCCGCAGCGCACAGCTGCCCCATCAAGCCTCCCGACCACCGCCGGCCGGCGCTGCTCCACCATCCCCATGCCACACCGCTCCTCCCCTGGTTCTTCCCCAACGCGGATCTGGATCAGGGTCATCCAGGTGCTCGCCGTGGACGAGGAAGGCTGCCAACTGCTGTGTGCGCGGCCTCTCGACTCCGCCCCACCCGTGCCTCCTCGCTGTTTTGCCTCTAGCCATGCCCGCCGCCGGCGGCCCAGCAATCTATCTCAAGTGAGCAGTCCAACGCCTCACACACGAGAAGTCCGTCCAGGTGGTGGCCGTGGGTCTCCCGCAACACACTCGGCGACCTGCCCGAGGCCTAAGCGGCGACCTTCCCTGGGCCCTATGATGTGACCTTCATGCCTGTATATTCTCCAGGTTGTTGTTGCCATGGCCATCGGCAGTGGATCCCTTGTCCCCTCACCGAGCTCTAGATGGCGCACCAGGCCATGTTCCACACCTGCTCGCCAGCGCTACTATGCACATGCTCGTGGATTCAATGTCTCGTGTGCACCCAAGAGCTCTAACCCCACCGCCTATGACCTCTCGACGTTGCACTAGTCACCCCACTATCGCTAGTAGCTCCTGCACCGGCTGTCCCTGAGCGGCTGCTCCAGCAGAAGAAGAAACCCAACAGTCAAAAAGAGATTTTAGTTCAGGGAGATGTTGCAAGAAAGTGCAATTTTCAGTTCAGGTGTATGTTCTGCTGCCTGCATGATTTGTGCATCGTCACTCCCGGTGCTCCATGCCCCATCATAGAGGCTTCCATGTCACCATAGCTTCGGCCTCCCGCAACGACTTTGACCTGGCAGCAGGATGGAGATGGCTCTAGTCACCTGGGACCTATACTACTAATCCCTATTCACTCTCCACCATCGACCTTCCCTTGCTCCACTCTCTGACCTTCCATCGAGCCTGTCCTGCTGCAGCGCATGGCGCTCGGCGGCTTCCCTGGCTCATCTACAAAACAGTTGTGCGCCGTGCACCCATGACACCTCTCCCCATGTTTATAGTTTTCTTTTTCTGAACTTGCTACCGATTTGGGTGTGCCAAGAAAAGATGGCAAAAGACAGAAAAAAAGAAGAACGTAAAAGGGTCAAAGTGCCTCGTGTTGTGGATAAGAAATGTGTGGTGTACGAGAGGATAAGGACACATGTTACTACCGGGTGACTAAAAAACATTTGGTTCCCAGAAAAGAGATACATTTTATTATCATGAGCACATGGACCAGCTCTAAACTTACATCTTTCAATTCTATTGTTCATAACAAAAAAAAGGCTAAGAGGAGCTCGGTTCATCCATGGCTATTGTTTCATTTTTTGTATCTGAGGTTGCGGGAGGGAGTTACATGAATAGAAGAAAAGAAAGAAAATGATGTTTTATTGTGCTATAGTAGATGGGTGGAATTTGCGGCACTTGGGTGTTGTTTTTTTGTGTACCTGTCAACATGTTATTTCAAGAAGTTCTAGTGCGTATATTTGCATAGTTGAAATGACAATAAAAACATGAGTTCATCATATGGATCCGACAGATGGTGCTTCGGTCAGATGATTGTGGTTTTCTATTAAAATAATTGTACAAATAAATGACAAATGTTTGCAACCGAGTTTTGTTCTCAAATGCATGCAGGATGTACAAGCAAGCACAAAAGTGAGTGCGTTGTGATTTTGTTGTCTTTAATTTTACATAAAAGAAGAAAAACAAATTCCGTTGTGATTTTGTTGTCTTTAATTTTACATAAAAGAAGAAAAACAAATTCCAACCTTCCGACCCATTGCGCCTCCTCTGCTTCTTTAATTCACTAGTTGTTTGTGTGTACACACCATGTTTGCTAAAATGCCTCAGTGCACCAGTAGAAGTTTTTTTGGCGTATGCATGTTCTCTTCTATCTTAGCCATTGCTTCCTAATTGCTATTGCTAGGATTATTAGTTATAGTGTTTTTTGTGTGTGTGTTCTGCACTTTAAGTGCCTGTTACGGTGAAGTTCTACTAGGCCTATAAGCCAAGTTCTACTATGCCTATATGCCGGCCGCGGTGAAGTTCTACTACTGCGATATGACAAGTTCTACGATAGCTATACAACAATATACTCCCTCTGTTCCTAAATATTTGTCTTTTTAGAGATTTTAAATGGACTACACATATGAATGTATATAGACATATTTTAGATTGTTGATTCACTCATTCTGCTCCGTATGTAGTCACTTGTTGAAATCTCTAGAAAGACAAATATTTAAGAACGGAGGTAGTACTACGCAACAATCTTACAGTTGTTTGAAAAAATGGCGAATGGCATTTTTCTCCCTATCCATGTGTAAGTGTTGATGCTAGTGTTAGTTCTGCATACATCATTTTTCTCTCTATTTGTGTGCATGGTCAAATTGCACTACAGTGGCCCTCCCCCGTCACTAGCTTTCTTTAACAACAATTGTTCCTTCCTAGCTTCTATGACAAAGTTGCATTTTTATCAATCTAAAAGACAGAAGCGAAAATCAATCGGAGTGTTTAAGAAAAAAATTTGTGAAGTGGTGTGGAGGATAAAAAATGTGTAGTGGTGGCTTGAATGTGATTTCGTGCTCTGTACATTTTTTGTATGCCTACAAAAGACTATTATTTTAGTATGATATATAAGAGCTCAAGAATTTTGTTTGGGCATGGATCAAAAAATTAGGTACACAATATACGGTGCGTCCATAAATTCTTTTCTTTTGCATCCATTTTGCCCCCGAAAAAGTAATGAGAACACAAAAGAGACACACATAGTTTTGTATAAAACAAATCCCATGCATTTCCCCCCTTTCTTTTTAAAAAATAACCAAAAAATTCAAATTAAAAATACCACAGTAGTTCGATGTTTGTAACCAAAACATAGTTTTCTCGTGACTAATATAACTCTAGAAGGTCAAAATAAAATAACAGAGCATTTCAATTTTTTTATAAATAATGGATTTCCCCGTTTCTAAAAAAACTAGAAGTCTGGATTTAAATAACAAATGGTTTGATGTTTATTACAAAAATTAGTTTTTTTGTTATCAAATAAATAAAATCAAGAAGTTCAATTTAAAAAACAGAAGTAGTTCGATGTATACAGAAAACCCAAAATTCTTTCAGTTTCTAAGAAAAATAAAAGTATGAAGTTCAATTCAAAAAGAATGGGTTGATGCTTATTTAGACAATATTTTCTTCTAAGAAGTTCAAGTTAAAATAAGAGAGAAGTTCGAATGTTATAGAAAACTCGGATTTTTTCTCGTTACTAAAGAATAAAATTAAGAAGTTCAAATTTAAATAGGAGAGCGGTTCAATATTTATTATAAAACTAGTATATTTATGTTACTAAAAATTTAAAAAACCATTACTAAAGAATAAAATTAAGAAGTTCAAATTTAAATAGGAGAGCGGTTCAATATTTATTATAAAACTAGTATATTTCTGTTACTAAATGTTTTAAAACCAAGAAGTTGAAATTATAGAAATACATAAATACAATATTTATAAAAAAACTCATGTTTTCCTCGTTACTAAAGAATAAAATGAAGAAGTTCAAATTAAAATAAGGGAGTAGTTTGATGTATATAGAAAACTCAAATGCTACCCGTTTCTAGAAAAAAAGATTATGAAGTTCAATTTAGAAAAAAATGTTTGATGCTTATTTAAAAACATTGTTTTTTGAAGAATAAGTGGCCGAAGTTCAACCTGAAAATAGCGAGTAGTTCAACTACTATACGGAATGCGTTTCAGATGATAATAAAATAATACAAAATTAAAAGCCTAAAATGTTTGTTGCAAGAAGTTCATGTGCTCCACCCTGCATGGTTCAAAAATTATATTAGGAGATGTTCGACCTTCAATTACATGTTCAAAAAGAGAGGAAAAAACAACAACATTTTTGCCATTTTTAAAACTATTCTCAAACGGCAATGAATTGTTAACACCTATCTACGTGAAAAAGTTGCTCCTATTCATAAGCTTTCCAATGGTATATTATATGCTACATTCCGATGTACGGTTTAAAAGTTTCATGTGTACCAATTAAAACACGTTATTATGTATTGAAAAATTCTTTTGAACCAGCAACAGTATGAAAAAAAAATGATCAACACGACAAAGTTGCGTGTTTTCAACAGCTTTCCATCGGTATATCATTTGCTCAATTCTAGTAAGTGGTTGGGGAGTTACGGGTAAAAAATAACACATGAAAAACATAGTGAAGTTCAGAAAGAACTGCTCCAGAAGTTCAACCTCTTCATGAAGTGCATTTTTGGAGACTCTGTTTTTTCGATGAAGGAAGAACGCATGATCACAGAAGTTCAGGTTCATAACTGCTAGAAGTTCACGTACTACACGATATGCATTTTGTATTAAAAAGGAATAAAAATGCAAAGCCTAAAGTTTCGTTGCTAGAAGTTCAAGTGCTCGGCCCGAGAAATTTCAATTTATTTGCAAGAGAGGTTCATCTTGTATTTCCATGTTCAAAAACACACAAAAAATTGTTTTTGTGTTTTAAAATAATTCTCTCAATCCATAAAGAAGTTCAGTTATTATTTGGGAGCAATTTGATTTCAAAAAGAAAATAAAAATTCAAATTATGAAAATGGAAAAAGTTCGCGTACTACATGATGTGTGTTTCATATGAGAAAAAAATGAATAAAAGGCAAATTCCAAATTTTTTCTTGTTATAAGTTCAAGTCCTCGGACGAAGAAAGTTAAAAAAATATTGTGAGAGAGCACTACAAAAAAAAGACACATCTGTGACATTTTGGGCCGAACGAATTTTTTTTGTCATAGTTATGACACTTCTATGACGATAATTGTGAAAAAACCCCGGTATCATCATAGATGTGGTGGGCTCCTACTTCTATGACAAAAAATCATGACAGAAAATGGGCTTTTTGTCCTAGGCGGGCCGGAGACGCAGCTGCATGACATTCTTTGGGCCGTCCATGACGGAAAAAACTATGGTAGAACCGAGGGCGAGGAAAATATCGGGGTGTTCCCGGTTACGATGGGTGGTCGGGGCCGAGCGATGCGTGTTTCTCTCGTACACGCACGTGCTTGGGTGCGAGGCGTTGGGCTCTAACTGAACCCGAGCGAGGTGTTCGCCTACTGAACCCTAGTGATTGCACTGCAGGCTACGCGTTACTGAACCTGAGCGATCGATCGATGGCTGTTAACTGAACCCGACCGAGCGGTTCCTTCGCTACTGCTGCTAACTAAAGCCGATTGAT
>NC_041382.1:446917182-446948003 GCF_002162155.2 Triticum dicoccoides
TGGGGTGGATGAACAGGACCCCGTGGTGTTGCCTCTGGATGAACAGGACCCGATCGATCGAGCCGGTTGGGGCTAGATGAACAGGACCCCATGGAGGGCTGGATGAACAGGACCATCCCGTGGAGGACTGGATGAACAGTAGACGATGGAGGGCTGGATGGACAGTAGCCCATGGAAGGGTGGTTGAACAGGAGCCCATGGAGAGGGCTGGTTGAACAGTAGCCGGTGGAGTAGCATGCGGTGGAGGCTGGATGAACAGGAGCCCGTGGATGAACAGTCGCAGGTGGAGGCTGGAGGAGGTCGACGGTGGATGAATATTAGCCCGTGGAGGCTGGAGGGGGTCGACGGTGGAGATGAACAGTATCCCGTGGAGTCCCATTTTGTGGTACGCCACACCCCTCCCGATGAACAGGACCCCGTTTTGACCGTAGCGCTCCAACACAAGTCTGTTTCCTCCGTTTTGCGGTACGCCACACCCCTCCCGATGAACAGGACCCCTGTTTCGACCATAGAAGGTCTCTTTCCTCTGTTTTGCGATATGACAGACCCCTCCCAATGAACAGGATCCCGTTTCGACCGTGGCCGGTCGAACACAAAGCCGTTTCCTTTGTTCTGCGGTACGCCAGGCCTCGTTTCCATCGGCTGTTCCGTCTGAGCCCTCCCGATGAACACAACCACGCATTTCATTCCGACCAAGCCGGTTGACTCCCGATGAACATGACGACGACGCAGTTTCTCCATTCCGACCCAGCCATGTACACGAGCCCTGGCCGTACGTGTGCGCGAGTAGGCGTTCGAGACCCCGCCCGTATGTACGCACGTGACCGTATTTTCTTTCTTGCACACTGGACGCTGTAAGTACGTGTACATGCTACATGCGCGCCTCTACTACGACACATGCACGCTCTACATCGACCAGTATGTACGTACACGTTCGCGACCAAAATGACAATGTTATGTACGGTTCGATCAGGTGGGTCCCGACCGTTAGGCACTTCCTTGCGTGCAAAGATATAGCTGGTGGGTCCCAATAGTCAGGGGGGCGAATCGTTTTTTGCCTGAACGCACTTCCTTGCATGCGAAGATGTAGCTGGTGGGTCCCAGCAGTCAGGGGGAAACTTTTTTTCATGAAATATGGTGGGTCCCCGCTGTCAAGTGCAGGAATAATTATTTTACGCGTAATAAGGAGGCACTTCCTTGCGGCTGCCGTGGACCCAGCTGTCAGCCTCTCCACGTACAGTACTCTTCCGATGGAAGTCGGTCGTTGACCACATTGACCATGCCGCGCCGAGAGCACCAAGGCGGTGGAATACGGCGAGGCCTAGGAAGAGGACGACGCGGAGCCAGGGAAGACGCGACAGTGGATGCCCACGCGGAGAGGAGTACGAGGGTTCACTGGTTCGGCTGCGGTGTGAGGTTGCCGTTGACGCAGAATAACAGGGGGTGTGGGTGAGTAGAGGGATGGCATGGCCAGCGATGGGAGTAGTAGGGGCGGTGAGGCCTCCGCGGTATCACAGCCGGCCACGGGAGGCAGGAGCACGCGGTACGACCGGCGCTGGTTTGGGCGGCTGGAGCAAGAAGACCAGAGGTTGAAGAAGCACTACGGCCGTTGGATGGACATCGTACGGTCATTGGAGCTAGAGTCATTCATATATTGACTAAGTTCACAAAGCCCTCCATCCCTGTCAACTTAGTAGGCCCACAAGTCAGCGTCCCACTATGGTGGGTCCCAGCTGGCAGGGGGGTATTCATTTTTTGTGCGCAATAAGGAGGCACTTCCTTACGTGTGAAGATATAGTTGGTGGGTCTGACCTGTCAATGGAGGGAACATTTTTTCAAGAAATATAGAGGTCCTTCCTGCGGGTCCCAGATGTCAGGTGGAGGAATCATTATTTTGCGCGTAATAAGGAGGCATTTCCTTGTGTGCGGCCATGGACCCAGCTGTCAGCCTCTCCACGTACAATCCACTTCTGATGGATGTCGTTCGTTGACCACGTTGGCCACACCGCGCCGAGAGCACCAGGGCGGTGGACGACAGCGAGGCCTACGAAGGGAACGGCATGGAGCCGGGGAAGACACGACAGTGGCTGCCCATGCGGTGGAGAGTACGAGGGTTGACTGGTTCGGCTGCCGTTGCTAGAAAATAACAGGAGGTGTGGGTGAGTAGAGGGATAGACAGGCCAGGGATGCGAGTATATGATGGGGCCGTGAGGCCTGCCCGGCAGCATAGCCAGCCATGGGAGGCGGGAGCAGGTGGTCCCACCGGCGCTGGATTTGGCGGCTGGAGCAAGAAGATCAGAGATTGAAGAAACACGACGGCCGTTGGATTGACATCCAACGGTTACGTCTGCTAGAATCGTTTGTTGACGTATATAATAACTAAAAAAATCTTGCATATGCGTCAACTTAAAAGGCCCACAAGTCAGACCATTCCCTCTTTTTTTAATAATGTATATATAGCTCATTGCGACTTCTTATGCAATTTATTGCAGTTTGTTTTTTTGGTTGGCCAGGGCCAATTTCGCATATTTCGGTGGGTTCCAAACTATTTTTAATACCGAAATGTCGAGCCTGATTTAAAGTACTTTGAAGATACATTTAAATTAGGTTAATGCCCAGTGAAATAGGAATTTGAAAATGTGAAAAAAATCAGAAATTATAAAGTAATTGCCAATTTGTCATCGGTTTTTATATTTACAACCAATTTCATATTACTTTCAAGATTTGCAGGCGCCTTGAAAGAGTTGCAGCCCATCAGGGCATAGAAAAATAAGTAGGTCTGGATTGGGTATTCCTGAGAAAAAATAAACTGGGCTCATTTTCACAAAGAAAAAATAGTTGGGTTGGTCACATGGTGAACATAAAATATAAGCCTGGGCTAGATGGGCCACAACCCAGTTCAAACCCAACTCCGTCTCAACAATAACAAAAAAAATACTGCTCGAGCAGCTACGTCCCAGGTGTCAGCCGATCTTGTGCCGTTCTCTTGTGTATTGACTATATACGCTCACAATGTCATGGGTCCTAGATGTCAGGAAAACACTAGGAGGAAGCATTTTATTTTTCCATACGCTGACATGGTGGGCCCCTACTGTCATCCTCTCCACATACTTCTGTCGATTCCTGTTGTTTGTTGACCATGTTGACAATGCGAGAGGGCGGCGCCGTGGCGAGCACACCAAAGCGCGCGGATGATGACGGCGAGGCCTCGGACGTCAGCGTTAACGATTTAGGAGACGGTGGGGCGGCGATGCATGCGCTGAGGCGCAGCCAGCCATGGGAGGTGGAAGCAGGCGGCCCCGCCAGTGCTGGTTTGGTTTTGGCGACTGGAGGAAGACAGGACTGAAGAAACACGACAGACTGTAAAAACAGCAGGAGTACTTAACAACCTTAACTGAAACCAGCAGGGTCACTTAACAACCATATCTGAAAGCAGTATGAGTACTTATACAGGTTCAACCATACAAAGCATGCCTCGAACAGTGCTAATTTGCCTACAGTTAACCAAGGGTGAGGCTGCCAAGCCCCAGGACAAGGCCCATGCGCCACCCCGCGCATCCACAACCTTCTGAAAGCGGCTTCATCTCGCAATATGGTCAATAAACAGGATATTCGCTTTAGAGCCATGAAAAAGCAGGACCATAATCTTCTGTCCTATTCTCCAAGATGGACGAGCCTTCATTATTTGAGACCACCCATGAATAAGTATCTTTTCACCTCCAAGGGGAATGGAGTAGGTCGACATAAACATCATGCTGTGACCAAGTGCAAGTCTGACCCGACCATGGTTAGACATCTGTATAGGAACAATAGAACTGGGCAGTTTCTGTTTCAAGAAGATCACATCTGTAAAACTATGTATAAGCAATAGTTTATGAACAACATATATAACAGAAAACAGCTCGTACCATAAGTTTCTCGACACAGTTGGACCTATGCAACGAGTGCAGCAGTGGCACACATATCCCACGTGGCCTTCCACCATTGAAATGCCCCACAAGGGCCTCAAGATGATCAATAAAGTGTAGGAACTTGTGTATGTCGTCCCAGTCAACTTCAGTGCCATCAGTAACAGCCAAGTTGTTACAGAATAACAAACGAGCAACCTGCTTAACTCTGAAAAACCTACACATGCCACCAATTATAAGAAAATATTAGTTAGAAGTAGCATCTTCGTGAGAGATTCGTTGCTACTTCTAGAGTTAAATTGTGACTAGTTAGATAGAATAGGTTTATTAAGAAGTAATCGAGGCAACAAGCAAGAACCAGATACAAAACGAACATGGATGAACAATTGGAACGACGTCGGGGTGGAAGATCGCAGTGAAGATGGGACCAGGTTCTGCTATTTCCATCAACATTCATGCGCCAACTTTCAGTCCATAACACTTGAGAAAGTTTACCCAAGTTCGGCCATAAAAAAAGCAGCGATCTTCTTGGTTCATGAACCCAACTCGAAACTTATGTCCATGGCTTGTCTTCACTGTGACCATTAAACTGGTGTATTCAGTTATGGCAAGGCCGAGAATCTTGAGTACATGTGTTCTGGTGGAGCAAATAATGCACTGCAGGAAAAATAATATGAGAACACAATGTATTCCCTATCGAAATCTAGAAATAACTTCCTCATGCACGTCAATGTTAACCATCGTACTGGTAGTACCTTCTATCCAAATATAGCAATCAAAATTTCCAAATTAGTCGACAGCATGTTCAAAAAAACCCCACCCTCCTGGATAGAAAAGAGGATTCTAGAAACATACTGTGCATATTTTAAAATCCTGTGTTAGGATGAGAAGAAACAAGTGTGGCTCTCGCCAAGGGCGCAGAAACCTATAGGGTCCTCGCACTTTGGGCACTGCAAATGAAACACACTAGATTCAGTAGGAAGAAAAATGCATCAATGGCGGCGGCTGCCATCCTAGGGTTACCCGCGACCAAGGGACTTGGATTTATCGGGGATGGATGAAGAATTCATACCTGGTTCTCCATGAGAAAACCCTATGCAATCGCCGAGAGGGGGTTTTCTCTGAACAAGCAGACGAGGGAGAAGGGGATTCAGGCCTAGTGAAATATTGCTGCTTCGTCCGTCCAGCTTACTGCTAAAGCTGGAAAGGGGGGTTGTGATTTGACGGCTCATTGGGCATTACTGTGGCGCTACGATCGGGGTGTGTCTACCGTGCAGGTGTGCACTCTAATTTGTGCATATGGCACGTGGACCCCGTTGCCGGATGCCTGACATATCAGCAAAAGGAAGTAGAAAGACAGAAGTAACTAGTTACACATAAATATATTTTTGACAGAGAGATACTCCCTCCGTAAAGAAATATACAAATCTTTTATATCACAACTTTATACATAAGAAAAATCAAGGGGAATATATATAACATATATAATTATAAAAAATAGAGTTGTTTTTAACACAGTATAGACAAGTTGGTGATGATGGTGTGCCTGCCATCCTGCAATATAGGCCGTCCGATTTATATCTGACGGATAGGAAGGAAACTATGGCAATTTTGCAAAAAGGTACCCACACACCTCTCCACATTTGCAAATAAGGCCATCCCTCGTTCATCCTTTTCTCTCACAAGATAAAATACTCATCCAAATGCATCTTGATGTTACGTGGAACGCACGGGCATTATGGGGGTTCAGCTAAGAATATAATACTCAGACAGGCTCACGGTTCTGGACTTTGGGCCGTAGGCCCACCCTGCATGTTTGGGGGCCCATGTGTTCTACCTCAGCGCTTTTCATATTGCAAGCGATCGGTATGGCGCTGGTTTTAGATGCTGTCGCAAGGCTAATGCACAAAATTGAATAAAGCACAGCAGCTGTTGGAATGAAATCGAACGACAGTTCCTAACCAGCAATGAGAGTTGCAATTCTATCAACGATATACCATGTGATAAATAATACTGTCGTATTACTTATACACATATGACACTTGTTTCACCATGCTAGATTATTACATCAAAATCTCTCGGAGGATAGATCAGATCAGCAGTTGCATGCTGCTACTGAAGAATTTCAAAGTTGATTTGGACCAGCTCTCCTTGCCGAGAAAGTTTGATTTTGAGATCATCCCCTACCGCAAGATATGATTTAGATTTGAACCTTGACCATCCTTTAGCATCAATCCTCATGCGACCATCCTTTGTACTTACGGTATATTGAGCAGGTTCATTCACACCAAGGCTGCGCATGGTAAGAGAAACTTGGCCGCTGTCGCCCGGATTGTTGAACGACTCCCTCGTTGCTCTAGGAATTCTCTGTTTGCAAACAAGAAGACATACCCAAACAGTTAGATCAACACAGTGAATCCTGCGAAACAACATGGAAAGAAAAAAGAACGAAGCACTTGGGCGGCCAATGCTTACCAAGAAGGTGGACATGTCGGTTTTTGTAAGGACTTTCGTATATGAAGTGCGAATTGCAGCCCAGTCTGTTGCCGATGCAACTACTCGTTCGGTTGCTGTTGCATGGGCCAGAGCAGATGCAAGTGTTGGTGCAGGTGTCAAAGCCGCTGCTGCTGCCGGAGATGGTGCTCCTTGTAGAGGTGGTGCCAGTGTCGGAGTAGGTGCTGGCGTTGATGCCCGATCCTCCGGTAGATCAGCCTGATCCGTTGACACGGTCGGAGCCCAATCCTCGGCTGGATCAAACTGAGCTGCTGCCACTATCAGTGCTAGAGCAACAGTCGGTGCTCGATCCGTTGCTGAAGGTGGTACCGATGTGCGAGACAGTGGAGATCGTGTCTGGTCTGCTATGATCAGCTTTCTAACTTGACTAGGCTCCGTGACCATGATCCAATTTTTTTCTTCATTTCTTTTAAATGCAAGAAGGACTAATTTTGGCGTTTTTGTTAAACCAAACTGCAGTTCATCATAGGGATTCAGCTTGTACTTAGACAACAAACTGATCCAATTTTTTCCAGTAATATAAGTGATGGACAGTGCCTTCGTTACTGACACGACATAAGAAGTGAAACCTGCAAAAATAGTCATCGTAGAGCAAACCAAATGGTTTATTCTGTGATGAATGTCACATGGCAAAACCTACATCGTAAAATTGCAGTAAAAGAAAGAAAACATGACATTAAATCAATAAGATTTAGACAGTAAATAAATAAGATTTACTTGATGTGACACAAGTGAATCCTTACCAGGAAATCACTATGTTGAAGTACTAAACAGAAGATTGATCGTCCAACTACGGGTGGCATGCAGGGGCCCCGCCTACTCCCACAAGCAGGACAGTCCAAAGGTCGTGACAAATCGTATGGACCGAACATCCATGGGACTGGAAATCCTGGTGGGTGCGATAAACCCTGCAATGCATACAAATATTGGAGTGTAACCATAATTGATAAACCGTCCTCACAAAAAAGATGATCCAGATACTTCAAAATATACAGACTGAATTGAGAGGATAGACATTAACATAGATCGTTCTCAGTACCGACCACACACCAAAAGCGGCAGTACTAATAAACAATACAGGATTCACAAACACAAATCAAGTACTGAACAATAGTACTTACTACAGACAAGCAAAGTTGTACTAATTAAACTTTGCAGACTATTTCTTGCCACTGACTTACGGGATGAACCCCGCATAACTGACTAGGCCATGGACTTCGTGAGAGATGTCTACATGCACCTTCACCATCTTGTCAACCTTGGAGAACCTAACAGAGTGGTCTTTCCACTCATAAACATGATGATGAAGACAGGCTGCATCAGATTTGTTGGGAAGCTTTACAAGAACCACACCCTTCATAATCGAAGGCACAACTAGGAAATTTTTGTGGTCAAGTACAGCCTCGAGAACACGCTTGACAACAATGCTACAGGAAAACACTAGTTCAGGACACGTGGCGACAAGGACACATCAGCTGGATAGTTTAGCAGTAGAACTCATCCTCAGGTCTTCCAGTTCACACGGCATGACTTTGAGAATTTCATCTCCACCGCAGACCTGGTTCTAATTCAAACAGAAACCATATTTTATTACTACCTCCGTTCAGAAATATAAGATGATTTTTGATATTATACTCCATATATGACTACATATATGCACATAAATGAGTGAACAAAGACACTAGAACATGTCTTCAAAGGCATGAGAGCAGATGGATTACTTGCAATATCCATAACATAAGTTACTAAGGCAAATATACCCTCTTCAAAGGTAGCATTGATGTTCATAAAGTACCCCCTCTGTCCCAAAATTCTTGTCTTAGATTTGTCTAGATACGGATGTATCAAGTCACATTTTAGTATTAGATACATCCGCATCTAGACAAATCTAAGACAAGAAATTTGGGACAGAGGGAGTAGTTGAAAGTAATCTATAAGAAATCAGTGTCAACCTCTCGCATATTTTGGTGAAAACAGGAATTTAGAACCGTCATTTGGCACACAAAAATCACATGCAAGATCACCCAAAAAATTGTACTACTAGTACTAGTACCGCGTGTTAGATGAAAAAACACGATCAAGATCGAGAAAAAGATCGTCAAGAAGGGATATTACCTGGACTTGCTTAATGAGGGATCCCGGAGAGGGGGGCTTGGACAGGGCAATGGCTTTGAGCTTGTTTGCGGTAGTCTCGGCGGGGTGCTTGCGCTTCTTCATACCATGAGCCTCGACGGTTTTGGCCAGAGCCATAGACATCACTTTGGCCAGTGCTCCAGCGTCCATCAAGAAACTGTCAAATAGAAATAAAAGAAAAGAAACCATAATCACAAACCCAAAAGAAGAACAGAGAGGGAGTTATAGGATCAGTCTCGGGGTTGCAAGACCGGGCCTTGGCCAGAATCAACACCATTTATGCGCTCACCTTTCCTTCTTTGCAAGAGAAGAACAATGGCAAAAGCAGGTCGGGTTTTTCTTGAAGAAATGAGGAACAAGATGAGGGAGAAGCGATTTGGGTAAAGAGGAAGCTGAGAGAGAAGAGTGAAATGTTGGTTGCTTCGTCCGTCCAACTTACTACTGGAAAGGAGGTGGTTTTGTGATTTGACGGCTCATTGGGCATTACTGCGGCGCATCGATCGAGGTAGTCTACCGTCACTCTACTACGGAGTAATTTAGTGCATGGCTGGTGGACCCTGATGCTGGCTGTCCCACATGTCGGTGAAAGTGAGTAATTTAGTGCATGGCTAGAGGAGGATCCGCACGGTAGAGCGTGTCCACTGTTTTTCTGAAGAAAAAATGATTACAACAAGCATTTCCACTCTTACAACGGAGGAGTGTGAAACACGACAGCCACTTGAACACACATAGTGCTCCTACTACTATGCATGTGCAGTGGTTCATACGTCAGTACTACATAATCTTGTTGCTGGTGTAGTAAGATATGACGACAACAAATGACGTTGTGCGCATGTCAACCATATGAACAGTAATGTAGTAACATAGTACCGCTTTTTCGACTGTCCGGTCGAGAATGACCAGTGAGATCAATGTTAACAGAACTAGGTCTATAGCGCACGGAGAGTACGGTGCTACAGTGCTCCACGAAACATGAACCATATGAAGCACGAGTAGTGTTAGGCAGGGTGTATGAAGGGTGCACCGGATGGGAGCAAAAGTTCCCTTCTCGACCCACTTTTGGGTGTTTGGCAGAGTGCATGAAGGGTGCACGAGTCCACACTAGTAGGTTAACACAAATACACGAAGAGGAAACAACTATATTGACTGAGTTTGACTACACCCACACGCTTTGTGCTACAGTGACTGATCTGCACCGTCTGATTTTGATCCAACGGTCATGTTGCGCCGAGACATGGACATGCCCATGCAGAGGGCGCCTAAACACCACCTAAGTCCCTCTGCTTCTCGAGGAGCACGATGTTGGTGATGCAGGGGGCAAAACAGCTGAAAGGCAATGCAATCTACGGGAAGGCGGAGGGAGCCAGCCGAGGAGCGGGGAATCTTTTGGTTTTCACCATGGTAAAACACTAGTCAATGACTTCTCACATCAGGGAGCAGTGGGTTTTACAGGCGGAGTCATCGTGATTAATTGTTCCCGCGCCTGCTCCCATCAATCAAAAAATTAAAAATCCTGTCGCGCCTGCTCCCGTCAATCAAAAAATTAAAAATCCAACCGCACCCAAACACCAGAGCAACGCCGCGGTGGATATTTAAATTTACCTGCCGACAAGTAGATAAAAAAGGGGTGAAAAAACAAATGTGGCGGCAGCCTAGCTAATCGGTCGAACTAGCCCAACTGGCTAGCCACCGTGCTTCACTGATGTACTTGGCAGGAAAGGTGGTCTTTCGTGATTTGATGACTCATTTACTTGCTTCGGCAAAAATGCGCGGTAGGGTGTCCCACGTCAGGAAGAATATATGCGTGCACCACCCGGGAGGACCCCGAAACCGCGCGGTAGGGTGTGCCATGTCTCGGCACGGAGGAAAAATGTGCGTGTAAAAATATACTGTATCAGACGTAGTACCTATGGTTCGACCTGGGGACCCAGCCAATCGGTCAAAAACACCCCACTAGACACACAGCTTCATCATGCTAACGTGGCACGGAAAATAGGTGTGGTTAGCTCTGTCTCGACCAGCCACAACGTCTCTTGTTCTAGGCGATTCTTCTATTTTCCAAGCTTTTTTTAGTTGTAATAACACCACGGCAAGCTGGAGAGAAGAGAGAGATCGCAGACCTGGGACCCACCAGTAAGTGAGTAAACGGTCATGCACGTGTTAACGAGGCACTCCCTCTACTCTAATCAACGTAATACTATATAAAATCAAGTTACGGGACAAAGACAACAACCGTTGTGGTTTCAGGCTATCGACTTACGCTTTGTAGTCCAGGTTGCCAGTTCAAATCTCGTATTTCAGATTTGTTAGTTTTAGGTCCAAATTTGATTAATGACAAGTGGGACCCCCATGTGTTGTTTCGATATTTCAATGTAGGATGGTTTTTTTTGAACAAACCCTTTGCGCAGTTAGACAAGTAACAGCACGAGTTACACGTATTTTGCAAGTTTACGAACAAAAATGACAGTGGCATAGAATATCACATCCACCCCGCAGCTTAGATGCTATGGTGATACGAGTTTTTACACCGTTGGAAGTGAGATCCAATGGCTTGGGAGTAGTCTTTGTAATTATGCGCAATTTCCAAACTCTCCAAAGGTTTTTTGCAAATAAAACATTCATGCCTCGTGTGTGCCGCTGCATCTTGGATCCAACGGCTCCTCGTTGCTCATATTAGGTGCTCCCCGTAGCTTAATTACCCGCTACGGTGACATGAACATCGAGGTCGTATGATCAGTGATCAGATGGCACATGCGTAGTACTTGTACTTTCTGTGCAATTCCCAAACTCTCTCAGCCGTATATTGCAAAAACATTCAAACCTCCTACTGTCGGCCATTAGATATCCGTGAACTCGTATCACCATAGAATCTACGGTGCGGGAGCACCTCATATTGTCCCGTGTGTGAAAACATAAGGTGCTCTCGCAGCTTGGATGCTACGGTGATACGAGCTTCGAGGTCGTTTGATTTGAGATCCAATGGCATCTGAGCAGTCTTTGTGCTTGTAAGTAGTGGCTGAACTCTTTGGGGGCTTTTCTGCAAAAAACCATTCGAACCACCGAGGAGGTGTTGGGTCACAAATCCAACGGCTCCGAAGAGCTTGTATCACCAAAGCATCTAAGGTGTGGTAGCACATGATATTCTTACATACAGGAGAATATGATGTCCTCCTTCATCTTAGATGCTACGGTGATACGAGCTTCATGGTCGTTGGATATGGGATCCAAGGGCATCTGAGTAGTTTTTGTACAAATTGTGTGCAATTCTCAAACTCATCAAGGTTTCCTATAAAAAATATTAAGACATCATGTGAGCTGCTATATCTCAGATCTACAAGCTCCAAGCAACTCATATCGGCATATAGCATCTAAGGTATGGGGGCACATGATATTTGATACGTCCATTTTGCATCATGCTTTTATATCGATATTTATCGCATTATGGACTGTTATTTCACTTTATATCACAATACTTATGGCTATTCCCTCTTATTTTACAAGGTTTACATAAGGAGGGAGAATGCCGGCAGCTGGAATTCTGGGCTGGAAAAGGAGCAAATATTAGAGACCTATTCTGCGCAACTCCAAAAGTCCTGAAACTCCACGGAACGTCTTAAAACAAATAAAGAAAAATCCTCGCCAAAGATGAAGGCCAGGGGGCCCACACCCTGCCCACGAGGGTGGGGGGCGTGCCCCCCCTAGGGTGCGCCCCCCTACCTCGTGGCCCCCCTGGTGGCTCTTCGACGCCCATCTTCTCCTATATGAAGTCTTTCGATGAGAAAAAAAGTAAGAAGGAACTTTTCGGGACAAGACTCCGCCGCCACGAGGCGGAACCTTGGCGGATCCAATCTAGAGCTCCGGCAGAGGTGTTCTGCCGGGGATACTTCCCTCCGGGAGGGGGAAATCATCACCATCGTCATCACCAACGCTCCTCTCACCAGGAGAGGGCAATCTCCATCAACATCTTCACCAGCACCATCTCATCTCCAAACCCTAGTTCATCTCTTGTATCCAATTCTTGTCTCGAAGTCCGGGATTGGTGCTAGTAGGTTGCTAGTAGTGTTGATTACTCCTTGTAGTTGATGCTAGTTGGTTTATTTGGTGGAAGATCATATGTTCAGATCCTATATGCATATTATTACCCCTATGATTATGAACATGAATATGCTTTGTGAGTAATTACGTTCGTTCCTGAGGACAAGGGAGAACTTTTGCTATGAGTAGTCATGTGAATTTGGTATTCGTTTGATATTTTGATAAGATGTATGTTGTCTAGCCTCTAGTGGTGTTATGTGAACGTCGACTACATAACACTTCACCATTATTTGGGCCTAGAGGAAGGCATTGGGAAGTAATAAGTAGATGATGGGTTGCTAGAGTGACAGAAGCTTAAACCCTAGTTTATGCGTTGCTTCGTAAGGGGCTGATTTGGATCCATATGTTTCATGCTATGCTTAGGTTTACCTTAATACTTTTGTTGTAGTTGCGGATGCTTGCAATAGAGGTTAATCATAAGTGGGATGCTTGTTCAAGTAAGAACAGCACCCAAGCACTGGTCCACCCACATATCAAATTATCAAAGTATCGAACGTGAATCATATGAACGTGATGAAAACTAGCTTGACGATATTCCCATGTGTCCTCGGGAGCGCTTTTCCTATTATAAGAGTTTGTTCTGGCTTGTCCTTTGCTACAAAAGGATTGGGCCATCTTGCTGCACTTTGTTTACTTTTGTTACTTGTTGCTCGTTACAATTTATCCCGTCACAAAACTATCTGTTACCACTTATTTCAGTACTTGCAGAGAATACCTTGTTGAAAACCGCTTATCATTTCCTTCTGCTCCTCGTTGGGTTCGACACTCTTACTTATCGAAAGGACTACGATAGATCCCCTATACTTGTGGGTCATCAAGACTCTTTTCTGGCGCCGTTGCCGGGGAGTGTAGCGCTTTTGGTAGGTGGAATTTGGTAAGGAAAAATTTATATAGTGTGCTGAAATTTACTATCACTTGTTACTATGGAAAGTAATTCTCTGAGGGGCTTGTTCGGGGTATCTTCACCCCGTACAGTAGAGCAAAGAGTTTCTCCTCAACCTACTGAACCTATTGAAAATGAAACTCCTTTTGAATTTCCTTCGTGTATGATGGAAAAACTGCTAGCTGACCCTTTTACAGGAGATGGAACAAAGCATCCTGATGAGCACTTAATATATGTGGATGAAGTTTGTGGATTATTTAAGCTTGCAGGTATACCCGATAATGTTGCTAAGAAGAAGGTCTTACCTTTATCTTTGAAGGGAGACGCATTCATATGGTATAGGCTATGTGATCATATGAGATCATGGGACTATAAAAGATTGAAGCTGGAATTTCATCAAAAGTATTACCCTATGCATCTTGTTCATCGTGATTGCAATTATATATATAATTTCTGGCCTCGCGAAGAAGAAAGCATCGCTCAAGCTTGGGGGAGGCTTAAATCAATGTTATATTCATGCCCCAATCATGAGCTCCCGAGAGAAATAATTATGCAAAGTTTTTATGCTCGGCTTTCTGAAAACAATCGCACCATGCTCGATACTTCTTGTGCTGGCTCTTTTATGATGAAGAATATTGAATTCAGATGGAATTTATTGGATAGAATTAAACGCCACTCTGAAGATTGGGACCTCGACGAAGGTAAGGAGTCAGGTATGACACCTAAGTTTGATTGTGTTAAATCTTTTATGGACACCGATATTTTCCGTAAGTTTGGCACTAAATATGGAGTTGACTCTGAGATAGTAGCTTCTTTCTGTGAATCTTTTGCTACTTATGTTGATCTCCCTAAGGAGAAGTGGTTTAAATATCATCCTCTCATAGAAGTAAAAGTAGCTGCACCTATTAAAGTTGAAGAAAAGACTGTTACTTATAATGATCCTATTGTTCCTACTTCTTATGTTGAGAAGCCACCTTTCCCTGTTAGAATAAAGGATCATGCTAAAGCTTCAACTGTTGTTCGTAAAAGCAATATTAGAACTTATACACCTCCTGAGCAAGTTAGAGTAGAACCTAATATTGCTATTGTTAAAGATCTCTTGTCTAATAATATTGATGGGCATGTTATTCAGTTCGAAGGTGAAACTGCTAGAATTGCTAAACCTTGTGATAAAGATAAACATAGACCTGTGGTAGGCATGCCTGTTATTTCTGTTAAAATAGGAGATCATTGTTATCATGGCTTATGTGATATGGGTGCAAGTGCTAGTGTTATACCGCATACTTTATACGAAGAAATTAAGAATGAAATTGCACCTGTTGAGTTAGAAGATATTGATGTTACAATTAAACTTGCCAATAGAGATACTATTTCACCAATTGGAATTGTTAGAGATGTTGAAGTCTTGTGTGGGAAAACTAAATATCTTGTTGATTTTCTTGTTCTTACCTCTCCGCAAGATAGCTTTTCTCCCATTATATTTGGTAGACCCTTCTTAAATACTGTCAATGCTACCATAGATTGCACAAAGAATGTTGTTACTATTGGATTGGATGATATGGTTCATGAGTTTAATTTCTCTAAATTTAGTAAACAACATCATGAGGAAGAATTACCTAGTAAGGATGAAACTATTGGTCTTGCTTCTATTGCCGTACCTCTTAGTGATCCTTTAGAACACTATTTGCTAGACCATGAAAAAGATATGTTCATGAATGAAAGAAGGGAAATAGATGAAGTATTCTTTAAACATGAACCTATTCTGCAACACAATTTTCCTGTTGAAATTTTAGGGGATCCTCCTCCACCCAAGGGTGATCCCGTGTTTGAGCTTAAAACTTTGCCTGATAATCTTAAATATGCTTATCTTGATGAAAAGAAGATATATCCTGTTATTATTAGTGCTAACCTTTCAGAGCATGAAGAAGAAAGATTATTGAAAACTCTAAAGAAGCATCGTGCTGCTATTGGATATACTCTTGATGATCTTAAGGGCATTAGTCCCACTCTATGTCAACATAAAATAAATTTGGAAGCAGATGCCAAACCAGTTCGTGATCCTCAACGATGTCTGAATCCTAAAATGAAAGAAGTGGTAAGAAAAGAAATACTAAAGCTTCTGGAGGCAGGTATAATATATCCCATTGCTGATAATGAGTGGGTAAGTCCTGTCCATTGTGTCCCTAAGAAGGGAGGTATTACTGTTGTTCCTAATGATAAAGATGAATTGATTCCACAAAGAATTATCACAGGTTATAGGATGGTAATTGATTTCCGCAAATTAAATAAAGCTACTAAGAAAGATCATTACCCCTTACCTTTTATTGATCAAATGCTAGAAAGATTATGCAAACATACACACTATTGCTTTCTAGATGGTTATTTTGGTTTCTCTCAAATACCTGTGTTGGCTAGAGATCAATCAAAGACTACTTTTACATGCCCTTTTGGTACTTTTGCTTATAGACGTATGCCTTTTGGTTTATGTAATGCACCTGCTACCTTTCAAAGATGCATGATGGCTATATTCTCTGACTTTTGTGAAAAGATTTGTGAGGTTTTCATGGACGACTTTTCCATCTATGGTTCCTCTTTTGATGATTGCTTGAGCAATCTTGATCGAGTTTTGCAGAGATGTGAAGAAACTAATCTTGTCTTGAATTGGGAAAAGTGCCACTTTATGGTTAATGAAGGTATTGTCTTGGGGCATAAAGTTTCTGAAAGAGGTATTGAAGTCGATAAAGCCAAGGTCGATGCTATTGAAAAGATGCCATGTCCCAAGGACATCGAAGGTGTAAGAAGTTTCCTTGGTCACACCGGATTTTACAGGAGGTTCATTAAGGACTTCTCAAAAATTTCCCGGCCTCTGACTAATTTATTGCAAAAAGATATACCATTTGTATTTGATGATGATTGTGTAGAAGCATTTGAAATACTTAAGAAAGCATTAGTCACTGCACCTGTTGTTCAGCCACCTGATTGGAATTTACCCTTTGAAATTATGTGTGATGCTAGTGATTATGCTGTAGGTGCGGTTCTAGGGCAAAGAGTTGATAAGAAATTAAATGTTATTCATTACGCTAGTAAGACTCTAGACAATGCTCAAAGAAATTATGCTACTACTGAAAAAGAGCTTTTAGCAGTTGTATTTGCTTGTGATAAATTTAGATCTTATATTGTTAATTCTAAAGTAACTATTCAAACTGATCATGCTGCTATTAAATATCTTATGGAAAAGAAAGATGCTAAACCTAGACTTATCAGATGGGTTCTCTTGCTACAAGAATTTGATTTGCATATTGTTGATAGAAAGGGAGCTGAGAACCCCGTTGCAGACAACTTGTCTAGGTTAGAAAATATTCTTGATGACCCACTACCTATTAATGATAGCTTTCCTGATGAACAATTAAATGTTATAAGTACTTCTCGTAGTACTCCATGGTATGCTGATTATGCTAATTATATTGTTGCTAAATTTATACCACCTAGCTTCACATACCAACAAAAGAAAAAGTTTTTCTATGATTTAAGACATTACTTTTGGGATGACCCACATCTTTATAAAGAAGAAGTAGATGGTGTTATTAGACGTTGTGTACCTGAGCATGAACAGGAACAGATCCTACGCAAGTGTCATTCCGAGTCTTATGGAGGACACCACGCTAGAGATAGAACTGCACATAAGGTATTGCAATCTGGTTTTTATTGGCCTACTCTCTTCAAGGATGCCCGTAAGTTTGTCTTGTCTTGTGATGAATGTCAAAGAATTGGTAATATTAGTAGACGTCAAGAAATGCCTATGAGTTATTCACTTGTTATTGAACCATTTGATGTTTGTGGCTTTGATTATATGGGACCTTTTCCTGCCTCTAATGGATACACACATATTCTAGTTGTTGTTGATTACGTTACTAAGTGGATAGAAGCTACTCCAATTAGTAGTGCTGATCATAACACTTCTATTAAAATGCTTAAGGAAGTTATTTTTCCGAGGTTTGGAGTCCCTATTTAATGACTGATGGTGGTTCACACTTTATTCATGGTGCTTTCAGTAAAATGCTTGCTAAATATGATGTTAATCATAGAATTGCATCTCCTTATCACCCACAGTCTAGTGGTCAAGTAGAGTTGAGCAATAGAGAGCTTAAATTAATTTTGCAAAAGACTGTTAATAGGTCTAGAAAGAATTGGTCCAAGAAACTTGATGATGCATTATGGGCTTATAGAACTGCATATAAAAATCCTATGGGTATGTCTCCGTATAAAATGGTCTATGGAAAAACATGTCACTTACCTCTCGAACTAGAACATAAGGCATATTGGGCTATTAAATAGCTCAACTATGATTTTAAACTTGCCGGTGAAAAGAGGTTATTTGATATTAGCTCACTTGATGAATGGAGAACCCAAGCTTATGAAAATGCCAAGTTGTTTAAAGAAAAAGTTAAAAGATGGCATGAAAAAAGGATACAAAAGCGTGAGTTTAATGTAGGTGATTCTGTATTGCTATACAACTCTCGTTTAAGATTTTTTGCAGGAAAACTTCTCTCTAAATGGGAAGGCCCCTACGTTATAGAAGAGGTCTATTGTTCCGGTGCCATAAAGATCAACAACTTCGAGGGCACAAATCCGAAGGTGGTAAACGTTCAAAGAATCAAACATTATATCTCAGGTAATCCCATAAATGTTGAAACCAATATTATTGAAACCGTAACCCCGGAGGAATACATAAGAGACACTTTTCGGAATGTTTCAGACTCCAAAAGGAATAGGTATGTGGTACGGTAAGTAAACCGACTCCAAAACAATTTTTAAGGCAATATTTCTCCATTTTGGAATATTTAGAAAAATAGAAAAATAAGTAGCAGTCCGGGAAGGACACGAGGGCCCCACGAGAGTGGTGGGCGTGCCCTACCCCCTGGGCGCGCCCCCTACCTCGTGAGCACCTCGTGTGCCTTTTGGAATCCGTTTTCTTGCACGTTACGTATTTTGGTCGGTAAAAATTCATTATATATTATCCGGAAGGTTTTGACTCCCGTATCACGCAAACCTCCTCTGTTCTTGTTTCGAGCTATTTTCTGTCAGGGTTTTCCAGGCTAGGCATCATGTCGTCTCCCTCCTCCAACAATGGTGACAACAATGCTTGGCTAATGAAGATAGATCTGAAGAGGGAAGAACCCACGAGGGTCAACAAGGATGAAAGGATCAACAAGGCCACGGAGGATCAAGCTCCGGCAGCAAAAGACATCCTTCAACTTGATCATAACCTTCTTACCCCAACTGAGATTGCAGCTTTCAAGATGATTGAGTTAGCTCGTATACAAAACAAGTATCTCACACAAGAAAATATTTTGTTGAAGGAGCATATTGTCGCACTCAAGGGCATTATTCGCAAGCTGGAGGACCTCTTACGCTCAATGTGTGATTATCCATCACCTCCACCTTCTTCACCAACAAAGAAGGAGACATAATTGCTTGGGTATGGGCACTCCCCTTGGCAACTACCAAGCTTGGGGGAGGTGCCCCGGTATCGTATCACAATCACAACTCCTATCTTTACCATTTTTCTTAGTTCGATCCTATTAGTAGTATCTTGATCTAGTAGAATAAAGTTTATGGCATGATCTAGTTTTGAGTTTTGCTTTATGATCTCTCTATGTAATCGAGTCCGTGAGCTATATATAATAAAGATTAGTGTTGAGTCAAGGGCTTGATTATTTTGCCATGATCTTGGGCGAATAAAAGAAAAGAAGAAAAGAATAAAAAGAAACAAAAAGTTCATATTGATCTTATTGAGAGTAATGACTTCACATAGAAAGAGTATGATGATTAAAAGTTGTTGGGAGTTGGCAGAAATAGCTTTGGTCATTGTTGCAATTAATAGTAAGTAATAAGGAAAGAGAGGTTTTCACATATAGATATATTATCATTGACATCTTTTATGATTGGGAGCACTGATTAAAATATGACATGCTAAAGAGTTGATGTTGGACAAGGAAGACAACGTAATGAGTTATGTCTTTCTTATATCTGAGATAAAGTATGTTGTCATGGATCCTCTAACTTGTTGAGCTTGCCTTTCCCCCTCATGCTAGCCAAATTCTCAGCACCAAGTAGAAATACTACTTGTGCTTCCAAATACCCTTAAACCAGTTTTGCCATGAGAGTCCACCATATCTACCTATGGATTGAGTAAGATCCTTCAAGTAAGTTGTCATCGGTGCAAAGCAATAAAAATTGCTCTAAATATGTATGATTGATTGGTGTGGGAGAAATAAGCTTTATACGATCTTGTGATGTGGAAGTAATAAAAGCGACGGACTGCATAATAAAGGTTCATATCACAAGGGGCAATATAAAGTGACGTTCTTTCGCATTGAGATTTTATATATCCAACCATAAAAGCGCATGGCAACCTCTACTTCCCTCTGCGAAGGGCCTATCCTTTGTTATTATCTTCTACCTTATGCAAGAGTCATGGTGATCTTCACCTTTTCTTTTTCATTTTATCCTTTGGCAAGCTCAGCATGTTGGAAAGAACATGATATATATATATATATATATATATATATATATATATATGTATGTATATATATATATATATATATATATATATAATTGGATGTAGGGGAGCATGAACCATTATTGTTGACATTACCCTTGAGGCAAAAGGTTGTGGGGCAAAACTATAAGCCCCTATCTTTCTCTGTGTCCGACTAAAACTCCGTAACCACAAGTATCGCGTGAGTGTTAGCAATTATGGAGGACTAAATGATAGTTGAGTATGTGGACTTGCTTTTTAGCTATGACATATACTCTTTCTGATGTTATGATAAATTGCAATTGCTTCAATGACTGAGAGTATAGTTTGTCAGAGCCCAATAAGGTTTATGATTTATACCTTTGCATTGTGAATAGATCATCATTTGAACATAAGTAATCATATGACAAAATCTATATATGTTGCTGTTATGAGAATAATCATGATGCCTTCATGTCCGTATTTTATTTTTATCGACGCCTCTACCTCTAAACATGAGGACATATTTATTGTTATCGGCTTTTCGCTTGAGGACAAGCGAGGTCTAAGCTTGGGGGAGTTGATACGTCCATTTTGCATCATGCTTTTATATCGATATTTATCGCATTATGGACTGTTATTTCACTTTATATCACAATACTTATGGCTATTCCCTCTTATTTTACAAGGTTTACATAAGGAGGGAGAATGCCGGCAGCTGGAATTCTGGGCTGGAAAAGGAGCAAATATTAGAGACCTATTCTGCGCAACTCCAAAAGTCCTGAAACTCCACGGAACGTCTTAAAACAAATAAAGAAAAATCCTCGCCAAAGATGAAGGCCAGGGGGCCCACACCCTGCCCACGAGGGTGGGGGGCGTGCCCCCCCTAGGGTGCGCCCCCCTACCTCGTGGCCCCCCTGGTGGCTCTTCGACGCCCATCTTCTCCTATATGAAGTCTTTCGATGAGAAAAAAAGTAAGAAGGAACTTTTCGGGACAAGACTCCGCCGCCACGAGGCGGAACCTTGGCGGATCCAATCTAGAGCTCCGGCAGAGGTGTTCTGCCGGGGATACTTCCCTCCGGGAGGGGGAAATCATCACCATCGTCATCACCAACGCTCCTCTCACCAGGAGAGGGCAATCTCCATCAACATCTTCACCAGCACCATCTCATCTCCAAACCCTAGTTCATCTCTTGTATCCAATTCTTGTCTCGAAGTCCGGGATTGGTGCTAGTAGGTTGCTAGTAGTGTTGATTACTCCTTGTAGTTGATGCTAGTTGGTTTATTTGGTGGAAGATCATATGTTCAGATCCTATATGCATATTATTACCCCTATGATTATGAACATGAATATGCTTTGTGAGTAATTACGTTCGTTCCTGAGGACAAGGGAGAACTCTTGCTATGAGTAGTCATGTGAATTTGGTATTCGTTTGATATTTTGATGAGATGTATGTTGTCTAGCCTCTAGTGGTGTTATGTGAACGTCGACTACATAACACTTCACCATTATTTGGGCCTAGAGGAAGGCATTGGGAAGTAATAAGTAGATGATGGGTTGCTAGAGTGACAGAAGCTTAAACCCTAGTTTATGCGTTGCTTCGTAAGGGGCTGATTTGGATCCATATGTTTCATGCTATGCTTAGGTTTACCTTAATACTTTTGTTGTAGTTGCGGATGCTTGCAATAGAGGTTAATCATAAGTGGGATGCTTGTTCAAGTAAGAACATCACCCAAGCACTGGTCCACCCACATATCAAATTATCAAAGTATCGAACGCGAATCATATGAGCGTGATGAAAACTAGCTTGACGATATTCCCATGTGTCCTCGGGAGCGCTTTTCCTATTATAAGAGTTTGTTCCGGCTTGTCCTTTGCTACAAAAGGATTGGGCCATCTTGCTGCACTTTGTTTACTTTTGTTACTTGTTGCTCGTTACAATTTATCCCGTCACAAAACTATCTGTTACCACTTATTTCAGTACTTGCAGAGAATACCTTGCTGAAACCGCTTATCATTTCCTTCTACTCCTCATTGGGTTCGACACTCTTACTTATCGAAAGGACTACGATATATCCCCTATACTTGTGGGTCATCAATATTCTCCCGGGGAGGAGGGGTGGGGGTGCACAACCAATCGGTGGTTGGGAGGGTGGGGACAAATATAATCTAAACAACCCTAAGCAGAGCTGCACAATTTTATCTAAGGTCGAGGGGTTGACCCCCGACCATCATAGCTCCGCCTAATTAAACACAACATTTGCATGTACTGTAGTACTAGACTTAATATTCATGTTTTAGTTTCATGTTCATTTTAAATATTGAATTGAGGACCATGCATGCCTTATATTTTACTCCCTTCGTTCCTAAATATTAGTCTTTTTAGATATATCAAATGGACTGGCACATACGGATGTATATAGACATATTTTAGAGTGTAGATTCACTCATTTTACTCCGTATGTAGTCATTTGTTGAAATCTCTAAAAGACTAATATTTAGGAACAGAAGGAGTATTTTTGAATTCGTGTCATACATGCATGGTTTGGAAAAATAAATGCACTATACTTATTGGATTGTTGTTGTGTTCGTGTGTGTGTGTGTGGTCATATGCTTGATACATACAAAGTTTTCTCACCTCCATATTGTTCATCCTTTAAATTTGAATTTGCGTTGAAAAACTTACTAGGGATACCATGAAATGTGAAATCCACGTTTGGATCACTATATCACAAACTCACTCTAATTCAACAACTCGTCATAAATCAATTACCACGTTGAGATTAGGCATTGTAAAACACATAGATTCGTTCAGCAATTTAAAAGGTTCCTTTCATATTCTCGAATGGTAGGACCCAACGGCATACCAGCCAGACCTTGGCTCGTGTTGATCTTTAAAAATAAAAAAAAACCGGGCTCATGTCCTTCTGGTGGCATGCGTGGTACGCACATTAGGCAACCCCAACCAGTCGAGCCTCCACGTTTCGAGTCAAAATATCTGGCGGCTAGAATTCCATCCCTAGGAAATTCCCCTCATGTCCCCGGTCCATAATGACTACCGATGAACAACGGAGGGATGATTTAGTAACTAGACAACGTTACCTACCGTGCCGAGCACGGTTCAATTCCCTCGGTCGCCGCTCGCCAAGGTCACCCATCAACTGCATTGCCTAGTACTACTACTACACCATGATGAGCACAGAATTGAGCCCGTTTGTTCGTGCCTAGTACTTGAGTTAATATATCAGGCAATGCACTGGTACGGAGGGATTATCCTTTTACTCTGCATATATAACTTGTCTGAAATCTAACTAAGCAAAATGTTTGACCAAATCCTTTCTTAAGAAATACAACAGGACAGATGTATGGCTTGAAAATTTATTGCATGACACATGTTATGATATTGTTTCAAATCCTCGATCTTAAATTTCAGAAAATCCAAAAGTGACTATAAATTCTTGAAACTGAGCATGGTCACATGATATGGCACAAATATTACTTCGTAATTTTTTTCTTCAATTTGAGACAAGCTGCTTATTACAAGTTGCACAAATGAAGAGCCAAGGTATTTTGGAACAAAGACCTGTCACGTTAAGGCGAACGCTTTCACTATTGAAACCGGGGGCGTTTACGTGCCGCCACGAGTCCCGCTTCTCATCGACAGGCGCCGTCCGAGCAAGCGTGTGAGTCGACGAGAGGCGTGCGAGCAGACCGCTGCGCCGGCTGATAGGGAGGCGTGCGAGCAGACCGGTGTGTAGGCTCACCGGGAGGCCAGCCCTTTGACCAGGCTCCGCCGCCCACCTTCGTCCCTACTTCTCCCACTTTTAATGTCGCTGGCGCCGCAGTTTAAAATCAACCCCGCACTACTCGGTATCGCTACAATCTTCTCTCTTCCTCTCTGATTCTCCTGTCGTCTACCTCCAACCAGCCTGACCTAAACGTACGCCACACTGCATCATGATGGTCTGCCCTTAGTCTTCCAGTTTTCTGAGGAAGACACCCATTCGAAGTCTCAAGAACATAAGGCGCTTTGGGACGAGCTTGAACTGGCCTTGTGGGAAGATGTCGCGCCTGTCCCCGCTCCCGTTCCGGCTCCCATCGCCCCGACTGCGCCAGCGCCCATCCCCGTGGCATTGATGGGCTGGGAGCTGCACATTGCCGCCGAGCTTGATTCCACGGGGTTCCACGAGGTCCCCACCGACTTTCACGTGCCCGTGCACCTACCAGCGCATGCGCCCGCGCGTGCACTGACGCGCACGCCCGTGCCGGTGCCCGTGCACCTGTCAGCGCATGCGCCTGCGCATGCACTGACGTGCGTGCCCGTGCCGGTGCCCGTGCACATGAATGTCTCCGTTGTGCCGTTGATAGCGCTCGTCCCCGCGTGGGTGCCAGTGCCCCCCTCAGCGGCATGGATGGCCGTCGTCGACTGCTTCCTTGCACCAACGCCAGTCGCCTCCTCCCGCCAGTTCAATCGCTCCAAACTCTAGAACATTTCGGCCTTCCTTGAAGCTAGGCCAACATCCAGGAGTATGCCAACAATGGCGCAAAGCGCGCCGTCACCATCGGTCAGTGGCCCGACGACACACAGAGCACGGCAGAGGAGCCGCTTCCCACCGCAAGACGCCCCCGCCACCGCCGCGTAATCTAAATTGGCCATGAAAAACGTTCAGATTGCCATGCTTAAAATCTGAACGTTTATCATTTCCGTTTATTTTAGATCAATTGTCGTATAATTTAAAGTCGGAGTTAGACTGAACGAAATCTATGTTTTGATCGATTGAATGTTCTGCTAGAGCCGTATCAAATTAAATATAAAACGTCATCAAGCCGCATGTATTCCTTGTCATCCAACAACCTAGATTGCTTCAATGTCGAGCGCTCAACACGTTTAGCGTGCAGTTAATTTCATGCCAAAAAAGTGCTTATCACATAATAACACGCAAATAATATCCTACTTAATATCCGCATGCACTTAATATACTTCCAAATTAACGTGCATTGCACGTACACACTGACTAGTGCTGCTAGTACGTGAAACTGGTGCCGTAACTTGTGAACGCGTCCAGATATGGTCAACGGCAACATTGCCCACGAGTTCTTCATGTTTGCCCATGCGTCTAAACGCTGAAGGGGAGGAGAGAGAGAGCACACATGGAACCCACCAGTAAGTGAAGGCGACTAGTACTAAAAATAATATTACATGTTATCCATTAAATAGGTTGTGGTAATATAAAAACATTATGTGAACAAAGGGAGGTACAACAAACATTGTTGTTCTACGTATGTTGCCTATTAACGTGTGGCTTGAAGGCCCTGGTCGCATTTTCGATCCTCATTCTTTATTTTTTAATTTGTATATGGGTCCAAATTTGTTTCATGACATGTGGGCCCCTTGGTGTGTAGTTTGTAGCACTTTAATTTGTGGGTTGAAATTTGTTCCATTCCAAGTGGACTATCGGTGTGTAGTTTTGTAGCTTATTTATAATAATTAAAGAGAACAACAGAGTTTTTTGCAATAATACCATGGTGCGATGTTGAAGGCGAGAAAGGACGTGCGAGAGAGCGATGACCGAGCCAGAGGGAAAACAACTAGGGGAGTTGCAGGGGTTGGAACGGTGTTTGGAGTAGTTGTGGGCCGAATGCTACGAAAATATAATCTAAACCGACCGGAATAAATGCCTACACAAATTAATCCAAGGTTGGAGTGCCCCTTGCAATGTAAATAGCTCTGGCTTTGCGAGGGATGGAGAGGTAGCTTCGATGTGTGGAAGATACAGCGTGAGAAAGCGAGGTCAATTGAGAGACATATAGATAGAGAGACAAAGTGAGTGTGGTCCGACATTCATTGAACAGATATATATGCTCTGGAGATATATTGTCCGATTGAGCTTTTGGCAAGGGTGAGGGCTGTAAGATAGAGCTAGAGAGATGATCCAGTCAGAGACGTGTAGATATATTTTGTGCGTGGGAGGAAGCAAGGTCAATCGATCACATAGGGTCGTCGTGCGATTGAAAGAGTGAGACGGGTTGCAGAGAGTGACCTAGATAGACAATGTGCGTGAGAGAGTATACAATGTGAATAGGTTGAATTGGGCTCAAACATGGTGATATATCGTTTTTGTCCGAGAATGAGCGAGGTCAATCGATACATACAAAGAGAGAGAGAGAGAGAGAGAGAGAGAGAGAGAGGGAGAGAGATTGAGCGAGCGTGGCCCGCCATGAGGTCGAAAGAGTGGGGGCGTCTTGGATGGACTGGCCTAGATAGAGAATCTGCGTGAGAGAGTATAGAGTGTGTCGATCGAGGCCCGAACAGGGAGATATATCATTTGTGTGTGAAAGAAAACGATGTTAAACGAGATTCAGATAAAGAGAGCGAGATTGAGCGAGTGTGGCCCGCCGTGCAGAATAAAGAGTGAGACAGTCTCGAGGGAGTGACCTAGATAGACAACGTGCGTGCGTGCACACGAGAGGTTGGGGGGCTAGATAGGCAATGCATGTATTTAGAGCGAGTGGGTGAGAGGGATAGGGAGAGAGAGAGAGCTCGGCATGGGGTGCAATGGCGGGTGTGTGAGGTAAATACATTTGGTAACAGAGTGGAAAAAGGGGGTTGTGTAGTTGAGAGAGTTAGAGATCGAAACATGGAGAGAAAGAATGAATGTGTGTTGGAAACCAATAGCTTCCTAAGGTGGTTAGGAGAGGAAGATTGACCGATACAGGAAGTATGTAGTGTGTGTGCGGGGGGGGGGGGCGGCTAAAAACAACATTTGAATGTAGATAGTACGAGACTTAATATCGATGTTTCAATTCGGTGTACATTGTAAGATTTGAACTAAGGACCATGCATATGGGTAATTATTTCGAATTCGTGCCATACTAGGTTTCGAAAAGTTGACATTGACTCGATTTGTTGTGCTATTTTGTAGGTCATATGTTTGAATCCATCCAAAAGTTTTCTCAGTAGCATGGTGTTCATCATATACATATGAATTTGTATTAAAAAGTAGCATGGATACAGTGAAATGCGAAATCCACGTTAGAATTGGAGATCACTATGTGACACACACTCTAATTCAAATAATTAATTATGTGATACACACTCTAATCCATGTTAGCGTGGATACCATTTCGTTTTTTTCAAATAACTCCTCATTAATTAATTTATAGTATCTCGTTTCGAATGAGTAATTATTTGCAAGGAAAACACGGGCATGGTAATACATACAGATTCATTTGAAAATGAAAGAAGATTCGTTTGCATTCTCAAATCTCCTCTCAAATGTAGGCGCACCAGGCAGACCAGGGTCGTGTCGTGGTGGTCGCGTGTGTCGTATGGTGGCTTAGCACTCAGCCACCCACCCGGATGATACTTCGGTGCCTTAAGGCACCTACCTTTGTGTCTATGACATGTGGGCCCAACAGGTGGATGGCCCACATGTAAGTGACCCAAAGGCAGGTGCCTTTAAGGCACCGAAGTTGCATCCCACCCACCCCCTCCCTCCCTTTGAGGGAGTCCTGGACTAAGGGGTCCTCGGTGTCCGACCTGTTATCTATGGGCCGGACTGATGGGCTGTGAAGACATGAAGACCGAAGACTGCACCGTGTCCGGATTGGACTTTACTTGGCGTGGAAGGCAAACTTGGCGACCGAAGATTCCTTCTTATGTAACCGACTCCATGTAAACCCCAGATCCCCTTGGTGTCTAATATAAACCGTAGGGGATAGTCCGAAAATGACATCACATATACTCATTACCATATTCATAGGCTAGGCTTCTAGGGTTTAGCCATTACGATCTCGTGGTAGATCAACTCTTGTAATACTCATATTCATCAAGATCAATCAAGCAGGAAGTAGGGTATTACCTCCATAGAGAGGGCCTGAACCTGGGTAAACATCGTGTCCCCTGTCTCCTGTTACCATCGATCCTAGACGCACAGTTCGGGACCCCCTACCCGAGATCCGCCGGTTTTGGCACCGACATTGGTGCTTTCATTAAGAGTTCCACTATGTCGTTGGCAGAAGGCTCGATGGCCCCTTTGATCGTAAATAATGACGCTGTCCAAGGAGGAACCTTCCCCTCGGACAGATCTTCGTATTCGGCAACTTCGTAATGCGGGCCAACTCGCTTGGCTATCTGGAGCAGGTCAACAGCTACGCCCCTGAAAGATCAATTTGCTGGCCTTCCTAGTGAGGATGCCGCTACCCATCTAAACAGCTTCATTGATTTGTGTGACATGCAAAAGAAGAACGATGTGGATAATGATATTGTTAAATTGAAGCTATTTCCGTTTTCGCTTAGAGATCTTGCTAAAACTAGGTTCTCTTCCTTGCCTAAAAATAGTATTGATTCATGGAATAAGTGCAAAGATGCTTTTATCTCTAAGTATTTTCCTCCTGCTAAGATTATCTCTCTTAGAAACGATATTATGAATTTTAAGCAACTTGATCATGAGCATGTTGCACAAGCATGGGAGAGGATGAAATTAATGATACACAATTGTCCTATACATGGTTTGAATTTATGGATGATTATACATAATTTTTATGCTGGATTGAATTTTGCTTCCAGAAATCTTTTAGATTCGACCGCGGGAGGCACTTTTATGGAAATCACTTTAGGAGAAGCTACTAAACTCCTAGATAATATTATGGTTAATTAGTCTCAATGGCACACCGAAAGATCTACTAGTAAAAAAGTTCAAGCGATAGAAGAGATTAATGATTTGAGTGGAAAGATGGATGAACTTATGAAATTGTTTGCTAATAAGAATGCTTCTTCTGATCCTAATGATATGCCTTTGTCCACTTTGATTGTGAATAATAATGAATCTATGGATGTGAATTTTGTTGGTAGGAACAATTTTGGTAACAACGCGTATAGAGGAAATTTTAATTCTAGGCCGTTTCCTAGTAATTCCTCTAATAATTATGGTAATTCCTACAACAACTCTTATGGTAAATTTAATAAAATGTCCTATAATTTTGAGACTAGTGTTAAAAAAATTATGAATTCACAAAAGAATTTCAATGCTTTGCTTGAAGAAAAATTGCTTAAGATTGATGAGTTGGCTAGGAACATGGATAGAATTTCTCTTGATGTTGATTCTTTGAAACTTAGATATATTCCACCTAAGCATGACATCAATGAGTCTCTCAAAGCCATGAGAATTTCCATTGATTAGTGCAAAGAAAGAACCGCTAGGATGCCTGCAAAGAAAGATTGCTTTGTGAAAGCGTGTTCTTCTAGTTTTCATGATAATAATGATGAAGATCTAAAAGTGATTGGTGTGTCTCCTATTAAATCTTTGTTTGCCAACATTAATCTTAATAAAGATGGGACTGGAGATGAGTCAACTTTAGTTAGAAGGCGTCCCAATGATACGGAGTTTTTAGATCTTGATGCAAAAATTGGTAAAAGTGGGATTGAAGAGGTCAAAACTTTACATAGCAATGAACCCACTATTTTGGATTTCAAGGAATTTAATTATGATAATTGCTATTTGATAGATTGTATTTCCTTGTTTCAATCCATTCTAAATTCTCCTCATGCTTATGATCAAAACAAAGCTTTTACTAAACACATCGTTGATGTTTTAATGCAATCCCATAAAGAAAAGCTTGAACTAGAAGTTTCTATCCCCAGAAAACTTTACGATGAGTGGGAACCTACTACTAAAATTAAGATTAAAGATTATGAATGCTATGCTTTATGTGATTTGGGTGCTAGTATTTCCACGATTCCAAAAACTTTGTGTGATGTGTTAGGTTTCCGTGAATTTGATGATTGTTCTTTAAATTTGCATCTTGCGGATTCCACCATTGAGAAACCTATGGGAAGAATTAATGATGTTCTTATTGTTGCAAATAGGAATTATGTACCCATATATTTCATTGTGTCGGTGTACTAGAGTAGGGGTACCCTAGTATCCCGAACTCGTGCACGGGCAGTTGCAGCACCCCGCGGCAAGGCTTGCCGGGTGACCGCCAAGACCCTCCGTGGATCCCTTGAAGACCATTCAAGAACAAAGTACTCAAACCAAGGCCCCGGCAAGAGGAGCTTGCCGGGAAGGCCAAACAAGGCCCCGACAAGAGGATCTTGCCGGAAAGAGACAAGACCCCGACAAGAGGAGCTTTCTGGGAAGGCTACTCAAGGCATACCAAGAAAGCTTGCTGCGACGCGCCCTGTATCCCGGCAAGATCCGGCGAGCGACAAGCTTCCGGACGCGACAAGACGACGGCCGCGGCAAGGAGCTTGCCGCGGGAAACCCCCACTTCGTGCCCGCGCTCCAGCACACCTGCTAACGTGTCGCTCTGGGACTCTCCCAAGCACACGTGGCAGGAGGCCGTGCAGCTAGGGGTACGTGGTGGCAAGCGGAGATGAAGAGAAGCCCATCGTTGCAAACGGTGGCGCTCCTAACGGTCACCTTTTGCACTATTTAGGAGACTCAGACAGGCATTAATGCCCTTGTCCCCTGCCGTCAGAGTTAGGTAGGGTGCACTGTATCCACAGTAGTGGTAGCTGCACCTACCGCATCCTTTTCCATTTTTACCCTTCTAGTCTACGTTGCCACCTGTGGGTAACCCCTTGAAAGTATAAAAGGAGGCCCAAGCGCAACGTAGAGGGGGTTCGGCCAGTTCGGCTCATTGGAGATACCAGAAACACTCCCACGCTCAGTCTGGTAGCGTCGATCGCTCCTGGGCAAAGATTCAATACACACAAACAAGCAGCAGTAGGGTTTTACGCATCCGTGCGGCCCGAAGCTGGGT
>NC_041382.1:446948325-446959360 GCF_002162155.2 Triticum dicoccoides
CATGCACCGCCTCGATCCGCTCTTTGTGCGCTCTCCGCCTCCCACCGAACCGAAAGGGGCCCTGTCCCCATAGGTGTTCGTGGAATCAGCACCCCCCGACATCTCTGGCGCGCCAGGTAGGGGGCGTCGAGATTGTGCGAACCCGATCTGGCGTGCGCGCAAGTTAAATCTTCGTCGTCTTCATCGACATGCCACCGAAGAAGAAGGGTTCGGAGACAGCTGTCCTGTCTGCGTTGCTTCCACCGCCTCCGGAGCAAACGGGTGGTGGAGTGGACGCCGGCGGAGGAATGGGCGTCGACGAGGGTGCCCACAGCGCTGCCAAGTCCAAGGACAAGGCGGCACAGACCTCGGCGTCCATGCGAGCACTGCGCCCCTCTCAGGAGGCGCGGGACCAGCAGCGTCATAGCGTTCGCAGCGCTATACGTCCGCTGACCCAAGATCAAGCTGGTGGTTCGCGTGGCGTTCAAGACCAGCATGCACGCCAGCATGCTGGCCCCAGCAAGGTGCGGTCGCCGGGACGGGACGCTACTCCTTCTAACTTGGTTAGGAGTCCGAGCACGCCCCTCTCCTCGCACCGTTCACCTCCGCCGCCCACCACTCCAGCAGAAGCCTTGGCGCGGGCCCAGCTACTCTTGGACTATCCTCCGACGGCGGACAAGACCGATGAATGGAGGGCCACTATCCAGAGCCTCATCGGCTTCGCCAACGGCGACACTGCGCGGCGACCAAGCACCTCGCTGCCGCGGCAGGACAGCTGGACGCGAGCCGATGGCAACAAGACTGAGGGAGGTGCGACTTCCATGCACTCCCCACTATGAAGGCCAAAATCGTCGACTCGCCGGGTCCACCCCAACAGCGGCTCCACCGCGTCGTTGGACCCACGAGTTCGTCGCGACCAGCGCCAAGTTCTCCATGAACGACAACAAGAAGACGCCCGAACCCGCATTGAGCGCCAAAGAGAAGCGCGACGTTAATCCGACAAGCGCGCTGGGCTCTCTGTTGACATGCATGCGCCAGGGGAACCAGGCGATCTGCCGTACGCGGTAGGTTGTCCTGCGTTCACCCGTGAGCTGCGGCAAGTCCAGTGGCCCAGCACAAAGAATTTCAAGCCAGACGTGCCGGAGAAGTACGATGGCAAGACGCATCCGTTGGAGTTCCTCAGCATCTACACCATTGCGGTGCAGGCTGCCGGGGGGCGAGATGACAAGATTCTTGCCAACTACTTCCCGCTGGTGCTCAAACCCAATGTCAGATCCTGGCTCATGCACTTGCCGGACAACTCGATATCCACCTGGGCTGATCTGTGCCATCAGTTTGTCGGCGCCTTTACAGGCGGCCACAAGCCACATGGCCAAGAGAGCGATCTTCATCTGCTCGCCCAGAAGGAAGGAGAGCCATTGCGCAAGTACATTCAGAGATTCAGCCGCGTACAGCACAACATCCCAGACGTCCACCCCGCCGCGATCATCAGCGCGTTCCATCAGAACGTGCAAAACTGAAGGATGAGGGAGGAGATGGCGATGTGTAAGATCAGAGACGTCAGCAAGCTTTACGCCTTGGCTGACAAGTGTGCACGCGCTGAAGAAGGGAGGAGGCTCCCCGGAGAGAGTACAGGAGCAGGAGGATCTGACAGTGAGGATCCCGCCCCGGCAAGGAAAGGCCGGCGGCGGAACAACAAAAGGAATAAGGGTAAGGAAGTGCTGGCTGTCGAGCAGACCGGCAACGGAGGTGGCGCCAAGGAAGCTAAGGCTGGTGGCTCCAACAAGGAGGCCCATCCGGTGGCGGCCGCCGACAAGCAGGACAGCTCCGGCAGGCAGTATTGCAAGATTCACCGCATCAAGGGTCACGATCTCCAGAACTGCAAGAAGGTCGAACAGCTTGCTGAGCAGCAGAAAGCTGAATACGAGCGACACGACAAAGAGAAGGCCCAGGAAGGAACTGGTGGATCCGGCAAGAAACGCCCCGGCCGGGGAGGACGCCGCGGCAAGGCCAAACAGCGGCAAGGAGACAGACCTCCCCGCGGCCGCGACAAGGATGAAGATGACGACGATGACGAAGACGTGGATGATGATGAGGCCGATGAGCAGGAATTTTAGAAAGCCACAGAGGTCCTGTGCGTTGACGGTGGCGCCTTTCTGCATACTTCGCACCGCCAGCTCAAGCAGTGGATGCGGGAAGTGAATGCAGCGGAGCCATCCATAGAGTCACGCAAACCCCTGAAATGGTCCAGCACGCCTATCATCTTCGACATTGGAGATCACCCTGATCGCATAACTGCAGTCGGGTGCTTGCCGATGTTGGTTTCACCAACTATCCGCAACCTCCAGGTCACAAAGATGCTAGTTGACGGCGGGGCCGGCTTGAATCTCATCTCCTCCGCGTTCCTTCACAAACTCCAGATCCCCGACAGCGAGCTCGAAGAGACCGGCACATTCCAAGGAATCAACCCGGGAAGGAGCAAGCCGAAAGGGAAGATCACGCTGCCGGTCACATTTGGCAGCGAGCTGAATTTCAGAACTGAGAGGGTCACATTTGACGTTGCCAATTTTCCATTGCCCTACAATGGGATCCTTGGCCGTCCAGCGCTCGCCAAGTTTATGGCAGCCTCTCACTATGCATACAACGTGCTCAAAATGCCAGGCCCGATAAGTGTCATCTCTGTCCCCGGCGACAAGAAGGATGCCCTTATCTGCGCCGACAAGATCTACCGGGAAGCAGCAGCCGCAGCCGATCACCACACACTTGCCGCTGAAGCTCCCGGGGGGAAGAAGAAGGCCAAGTCCGGCAAGAGCTCTGATGCCCATTCCGGCAAGCGCACCTCTTCGGAGTGCTACGCTACCGTCGAGGTCGCACCATCGAGCTCCACCGGCAAGTGCAAGAAGACGATGGCAGCTCCACCCGAGACCAAGAAGGTGTCCGCCAAGGAGGACGGCACTGGTGGTACCTTCACCATCAGTGCCACGCTTGACCCCAAATAGGAAAGCGCGCTCATTGCTTTCCTGGGGGCGAATGTTGACGTGTTTGCATGGCAACCGTCAGATATCCCCGATGTTCCCAGGAAAGTAATCGAGCACCACCTTGCCGTCTGTCCTCATGCGCGGCCCGTCAAGCAGAGAGTCAGGAAGCAGGCAGTGGAGCGCCAAGAGTTCATTGCAGAAGAGATCAGGAAATTGGAAGCAGCAGGCCTTGTCAGAGGAGTGCTCCATCCCACGTGGTTGGCCAATCCTGTAGTCGTGCGCAAGGCGAGCGGGAAGTGGAGGCTTTGTATAGACTTCACTGATGTCAATAAAGCTTGTCCCAAAGATCCATTTCCCTTGCCGCGCATTGACCAGATTGTTGACTCCACGGCTGGATGTGATTTGCTTTCATTTCTTGATGCGTATTCTGGATACCATCAAATCTTCATAGCAGAAGAGGATGAGGAGAAAACCGCATTTATCACCCCTTGTGGCACATACTGTTTTGTACGGATGCCCTTTGGGTTGAAGAATGCTGGTTCAACATTTGCAAGAGTAGTCCATGTCGCTTTTGAGCCACAGATACACAGAAATGTGGAAGCCTACATGGATGATATAGTGGTCAAGAGCAAGGACAAGGCTACCCTGATCCAAGATTTAGAAGAAACTTTTGCAAATCTGGGCAAGATCAACCTCAGGCTCAACCCTGAGAAGTGCGTGTTTGGAGTCCCTTCCGGCAAGCTTCTCGGGTTCTTTGTGTCTCAGCGGGTGATTGAAGCCAACCCCGACAAGATTAAGGCCATCGAGCAGATTGAAGCACCGAAGCGCGTCAAGGATGTACGAAGGCTTGCCGGTTGCGTGGCTGCTCTCAGCAGGTTTATCTCTAAGTCTGCTGAGCGCGCCCTGCCGTTTTTCAGAATATTGAAAAAGGCAGGTCCGGTGAAATGGACTCCGGAAGCGGAGGCTGCGCTGCAGGACTTGAAGAGGTACCTGTCCTCCACTCCAATACTTGTCGCACCTAAGCCACAAGAGAAGTTGCTGCTGTACCTAGAAACAACCAATCAAGTGGTTAGTGCTGCGTTAGTAGCGGAGAGGGAGGCGGACGATGAGCCAGCAACCACGGCAAATGAATCCAGCGACAAGCAGGGGGCTTCTCCGACAAGCTCTGGTCCCGACAAAGATGGATCTGCGCAGATGTGCAAGGACGTGCAGAAGAAGATGGTGCAGTGACCAGTTTACTTTGTCAGCTCCCTTCTCCAGGGGTCTAGGTCGAGGTACTCTGGTGTGCAAAAATTGCTTTTCGGCCTTCTCATGGCCTCGAGAAAGCTGCGCCATTACTTCCAGGCACACGAGATCACTGTCGTCACTCGCTTTCCGCTGAAGAGGATACTGCAGAATCCAGAAGCAACAGGCAGGATTGTCGAGTGGGCATTGGAACTGTCAAGCTTTGGCCTCAAGTTTGAGAGCACTGCAACTATCCAAAGCAGGGCATTGGCAGAGTTCATAGCAGAGTGGACGCCAACTCCAGATGAAGAAATTCCAGAGGCGAGCATCCCCGTCAAGGAGTCAAGCAAAGAGTGGCTGATGTACTTTGATGGTGCCTTCGCGCTGCAAGGCGCCGGTGCTGGCGTGCTGCTTATCGCACCCACCGGAGAGCACCTCAAGTACATAGTCCAGATGCACTTTCCCAAAGAGCAAGGAACCAACAATACTGCAGAGTATGAAGGGTTGCTTGCCGGTCTCAGAATCGCAGCCGACCTTGGGATCAAGAAGCTCATTATCAGGGGTGACCCACAGCTTGTCGTCCGCCAAGTGAACAAGAACTACCAGAGTCCATTGATGGAAGCTTATGTTGATGAAGTGAGAAAGCTAGAAGCACACTTTGACGGCCTGCAAATGGAACACGTTCCACGAGCTCAGAACGATATTGCTGACAGCCTGTCAAAGTGCGCAGCACTAAAGTTACCTGTGGAACCAGGGATTTTTTTGCTCAAGCTGACTCAACCATCTGTGACACCATCAACTGGACCAAGCAAAAAGAGGAAGTTGGTTTCCGGTGACTACTTTCCGGCAGAGCTCCCCGAAGCCACCGCCAAGAAAGTCCCCAAGATCAACACCAAAGATGCTGAGGGGCAGTCTGCTCCGGCAAACCTTATGGTTTGTTCCGTCGAAGCAAACGCTCCCGGCAAGTTCTGCTCCGGCAAGCTTGCCGGGGAATATCACGCCCCGGCCGAACCGCAGGTTCTTGCCGTAGAAGCGGATGTTCCCGCAGCAACAGATATGCCTTTAGTCCTTGTTGTCGAGCCGCAAGCTCCAGCATGGGCGCAGCAGATTGTCCGTTTCCTTTAGACAGGAGAGCTTCCCGAAGAGCAAGAAGAAGCTGAAAAAGTAGCCCGACAGTCAAGTATGTACAAGTTTGTCGACAGCACACTGTACATAATAAGACTCAACGATGTGAAATTGAAGTGCATTCGCCGGGAAGATGGACAACAGCTGTTGGCAGAGATACATGGAGGCATATGTGGTCACCACATTGGCGCAAGAGCACTTGTCGGCAAAGCATTCCGACAAGGCTTCTTCTGGCCGACAGCCCTCCAGGATGCAACTGCACAAGTAACCAAGTGTGAAGCGTGCCAGTTCCATTCCAAACAGACACACCAGCTAGCTCAAGCTCTCCAGACGATCCCTTTATCCTGGCCATTTTCGGTCTGGGGGCTCGACATCCTCGGCCCCTTCCCCCGAGCTGTCGGGGGCTTTGAGTTCTTGTACGTTGCAATCGACAAGTTCACAAAGTGGCCGGAAGTGGAACCAGTGAGGAAGGTGACAGCACAGTCAGCAGTCAAGTTCTTCAGGTCGATTGTTTGCCGTTTCGGGATCCCGAACAGGATCATCACCGACAATGGCACACAGTTTACGAGCCGCACCTTCATGTAGTACGTCCAAGATCTTGGCGCCAAGGTCTGCTTCGCTTCTGTTGCTCATCCCAGAAGCAACGGTCAAGTGGAGAGAGCAAACGCTGAAGTGCTGCGAGGCCTCAAGACAAGAACTTTCGACAGGCTGCACAAGTGTGGAAGAAACTGGATCGAGGAGCTGCCGGTGGTTCTTTGGTCGATCAGGACGACGCCAAATCGAGCCACTGGCCAGACACCCTTCGCTCTAGTCTATGGAGCGGAGGCAGTTCTCCCCACGGAACTCGTATACGGGTCACCTCGAGTGCTCGCTTATGATGAGCTCGAGCAAGAGCAGCTGCGGCAAGATGACGCGCTGCTCCTTGAGGAAGACCGTCTCCAGGCTGCTGTGCGAGCCGCTCGCTACCAGCAAGCTCTGCGCCGCTACCATAGCCGCAGAGTCAATGCCAGGAGTCTCGAGGAAGGCGACCTTGTTCTTCGGCGCGTTCAGTCGGCCAAGAATTCCAACAAGTTGACGCCGAAGTGGGAAGGCCCTTATCGGGTGAAACGAGTCACTAGGCCCGGCGCTGTCCGCCTTGAGACCGAAGATGGCATTCCAGTGAGCAACTCCTGGAACATCGAGCGTCTTCGTAAGTTTTACCCGTAAGGCGCGGTTGTCGGACCCCGTCCGGCAACCACCTTTCTGTACAAGTCTTGCCGCTGTTGCATGTAATCCTTTGTACAGAGCCGGGCGCAGACCCCATGCACTAGTAAAGTTCATGTGCCCCGCACATCTTGTCAGCTTTCTTTTATGCTATAATCCTTTTACGCATATATTATCTGACACTTTGTGCAGCACTAGAACCCGGTAAGCAATAACGAGCCCAAGGCTCCATATCATTACTTTATTTCTCTGTTTCTTTCTCGAAATAAGGAAGGTTCCCTCGCCCACAAGGTTTACCGGGGGGGGGGGAGGAGAAGATAATGGTGTGGACCAGGCCGTTCAAGAAGGTTTCTCCTTGCCGGGAAGGAGACGACAGAAAAGCTAAGTTGCTAAAGCTTGAGCAATCAGTTTTTTAAGTTTTTGAGTTATTTCCCTTGAACGACCGTGCTTTGTATGGAAAACCTGTGCGCGGAGGAACCAACTCGTAGCTAGTTGCGCCTTTATTTTGTTTCGAGCCCGCTCAACAACTTAAGCGAGCTGCTAGCGCCCTTACTTTTGCTTCGAGTCCGCTCAGCAACTTAAGTGAGCTACTAGCGCCCTTACTTTGTTTCGAGTTCGCTCAACAACTTAAGGGAGCTGCAACTAGTTGCGACAAGGTTGCTTGTCGATAGCGACCCCGCCAGCAGGCTGCTGAAGTTCCGCACTCGGCGCTCGCGGCAAGGGTGTCCGCACCGGCAAGTTTCCCTAGAAAGCGTAGGGCAGAACCATACAAGGCCAAGAGTCGAGTAAAGGAAGTAACACAACAATTTTTTGCCTAAGATAGAGTTATATTACAGAAATAACTTGTCGCGCCTCTAATAAAGTGTTCCCATGACATGACTGGCAGCGACAAGAAAAGAAGAAAACGGACGGCCTAATCTACGCGACCGCCGTCAACCCTTTTGACCTCGTTCACCCTGCCCACAATGGGTGCGACGAGGGCCTTAAGTGCGTCAAGATCAGCGTCCGCCGACAGCTTCTTGAGGACGTTGGTTAGGTTGAGGCCCGGATTGCGGAAGGCCACCTTCACCAGCACCTTCTCCAGAACTCCGGCGCAAATCGAGCGTGACTTGTCGGCCAACTGCTTTGGGATCCGTTCCCGGAGTTGCTGGAGCGCCGCCGCCACGCCTTCGAAGAACAGAGTGAGCTTGGCGCTGGGTTGGAGGTTCTCGTCGGAGGAGTACCCGAAGCCTTCCACCCCCAAATGCACCAGCTCCTCTTTGATGACTGTAGCAATATTCACGAGACCCTCCGTCCAGAGCTCCACGGTATCTGTGAGGAGATTCTGGGTTTCGGCGGCTCTCGCCAGCAGCGCCTCGTTGGCCTCGATGTCCTTCTTCAAGTCTGCCCCCCGTTTCCTGGCGCTGTCCAACGTCTCCGTCAAGGTGGCCAGCTTCAGCTCCAGATTAGTGTTGGAATCCTTGGCGGCACGCAGCTCTTTGCCCTTTTCGGAGAGTTGGCCCTGCAACTCACCGTGGGCAAGGGCGTCCTTCTCGCGCTCTAGCTTGAGCGCGGGAAGCTCTTTGCCACCAACCTTCAGATCAGTTTCTAGCTGTGCCACCTTTGCCTCCAAGTCTTTCTTGGCGGCCTCGGCAGCCGCAGCTGTATCCTTTGCCTCTTGGAGCATCCCGCCAAGTGCCCGTTCGCGCGCGGCAAGCTCCTCTTCATGGCTGTCGAGGTTCACTTTCCGCTGAGTCAGCTCGCCTTCTCGCGCGTACAGCTTCTCGCCAGTGAGCCGCTGCTGCTCTTCAGCTTCGGCCTTCTCGAGGAGGAAGGCCTTCCGCTCCTCAGCAAGCTGCTCCCGCTCCTCCGCCAAGGCCCGGAGAGTTTCTTGGCGAAGACCCCGGAGCTCCTCCGCGTGCTTCTCTATGTCCACGCTCGCCCTCGCGACAAGCACTTCCCGGGACTCCAACTTGACCTGGCGGGCGCGGTAGAGCGCCAGCAGCCTCCGTAGCAACCGCTCCTCCTCAGGCTCGCCGCTGCTGCTTCCCGGCGAGTCGACGATCGACAACCCGGCGGAGGCAAGCACCTCCCCATCCAGAGCTTCTCCTTCCACCGGCGCCCTGGAGCTCGACGTCCAGGGGAGCTTGATGAAGATGCCCTCGCCAGCCTTCAGATAGGCGCCGGATTGGGGCTCCTCGGAGCCTGACGCCGCGGCAGCGGCGGAGGGATCGGTGGTCGGTGCAGCGCCCGACGCTCCTGCGGCCTCAGGGCCGTCAGTGCGATCGCCAGATCCCCCGCCAGCTTCTTCGGCAGCAGTCTTGGCGGCCTCTTCGCCAGCGAGCACGTCAGCGCCGGCTCCTTCTTCGGTGGCCGCGACATAATCAGTATTGCCGCGCGCGTCTTCCTCGCCGCCCGCCTCGGTCTCCATCGGATCCGTGGAGGGTGGGTCTGACGACCAAAGAAGAAGGAGAAATCAAACAAGTGTTCGAGAAGAGAAATCAGCAGAAGACTACAAGGAAAGTTTCGGGCAAGAAGGGCTACCTGTGCTAGGATCTGCCGTCGTGACCTCCACCACCGGCGGATCATTAGCGCTGTCCCTTGCCGGAGACTCCTCCCTTGCCGGAGGCTCCTCCCTTATCGGAGGACGCTCCCTTGCCGGGGAGTCCGCCCTTGGCAGCGTAGTCGAAGCAGACGACGAGTCGGAGGAGATCACCACGCCCTCCTGATCAAGCTGTTCTACTCCTGCACAAACAAACCAGTGATCGGATGTCAACAAAGGAAAAGAGCAACCACGCACACCCAGAAGCAGAAAGTAAACCATATGCTCACGCTGGGGGCTGCTCTGCGAAGCGGTGGCCGGATCCGGCAAGGTGGTCTCGGGCGCGCCTCCTGTCGTCGCAGTGGGCTCATCCTTAATGACCACCACCTGAGCCTTGGCCCTCTTCGCCGCCCTCTGGGCCAGAGTCCTGAAAAGGAAGAGTCCAGGATGGGTCAGATCAGATGCAAGGTAACATCAGCAAGTTGAAGAACTACCAGAACAACAAGGGAATCTTACTCTTCTTCATCTTCCTCGTCGGAGCTGAGCGCGGAGAGGTCGAAGTTCGGCCCATCTCCGGCACGACGAGGTGGAGGGGTGGGATCCCTTGGCCGCTTGGCGGGGGCTGCGGCGCCAGCCCGAGACGACCCCGCTTCAGTTGTCGCTGCGACAGGAGGCGCTCCCACGGCAACCGTACTTGCCACGGTAGAGCGCGTCGCGCGACGCTGCGGCTGTTGGCCCACTTGCCGCCCTGCTACGTCGCCAACCCTGTGGAGGCGCCTTCTTGGCTGCACTGCGGGCCCTGCTCGCGGCAAGCTCCTCGGAGATGGCGGGCCGCTCGCACCCTCGGCGGGCTTGTTCAACTCGGCATCGGGCGCGGCGAGCTCTTCTTCCTCTTCGGGCTGCTCCCGTTCGGCAATACTCATCGCCAACGCCGCGTCCGCTTCCTCCACGGTGAACCCGAATTCACCCGTGGCCGCGGCTGCCGCCGCCTCTTCCGCCTTGGTGGCGATGCGCTCCATCTCTTGCTTAGTGGTGTCGCGGGTGAGGAGCTTCTTCTCGTCAGCATTGACCGCCACCTCCACTAGGCTGTCAAAGAACTGCTGCACGACGTCGCCGGCGGGCTCTCGCCAAGTTGGAGCAATCCCGTGCGAGTCACACAACGGCATCATGGCACAGATGCGGTCGCGGGAAGAGTTGTTGCACAGAGGAACGACGCCTGCCGGCAACCTGAACCACTCGGGATGTTGTGGGTCGTGCTTGAATATCTCCTTGAGTATCCTGTCCAACTCCATGACGGTGAAGTTGAAGTTGAGGCCTGGGCGCAACCTCATGATATCTGCCGGGCCTCCAAATTCCCAGGCAGGTCTCCCCCTCGCCTGCAGAGGGGCGATGCGCCGGCGAAGGAAATCTGCGCCAACAGCTCCTACAGTCAGCCCGGCAAGCCTGAGGCGCAAGATCCGAGTGATGGCGATTGTCAGCTTGTCGTCGTCCACGGACAGAGCGCTCCAGTCATTGCCACGCACTGCTGGGGCTTGGCGCAGGGCAGTGAACGACTGTGGGCTCTCTTCTACAACCCAGCACCAATCAGCTCTCCACTCGTCCCACTTGCTGCGGAGCTCCCCCTCCAGATAGGTCTCCTTCTTGCCGGCCCGCGAGATCCAGGCGATCCCGCCGGCAAGAGGTTCCCCTCTCTCAACACGAGGCATAAAGAAATGGCGGAAGAGAGCTACGTTGGGGTGGACTCCGACAAAGTTTTCGCATAGATGGGCGAAAACTGCCATGGTCAGGACGGCGTTGGGGGTAAAGTCAAGGAGGTGGAGTCCATAGGTGTTCATGATGTCGCAAAAGAAATCAGAGAATGGCGGGCAGAGCCCGCAGTAGAAGAACACGGCGAAGAAAGGATATCCGCCAGCTGGAGCTGCTTGCGAGGCGACGGCGGAGAGTACCTTCGTGCGCGGATGCGCCCACGTCTCCGTCGACCAGAAGAGATAGTACCACTCCCTCA
>NC_041382.1:446959766-446961051 GCF_002162155.2 Triticum dicoccoides
CCGCGGCCTTCGTGGCCTTCCCCTTCCCGGACTTCGGAGGCATGGCGGAGGCGATGGGGGAGATCGACGGCGCTGGTGGTGGCAACGGCGATGGGAGCGGAGCGCTGCTCTCTTTCGACTTTGGAAGCGGAAGAGGGCGGTGGAGGTTTCTGAGATTGCAGCAGCAAATAGCGAAGATAGGGGAAATACCCCTGTTTCCCCTGCTTATAAGGGGGACGGGGCGGATGTTTCGACCTTCCAAGTAAACAACCACCCACGATCTCTCCCACGACGCCGCGATTGATGCGTGCCGTTCTGGACGTGCGCGGTGGGAGCGGAGTTAGACTCGGCGTGACCTAGGCCGCGCGTGCCCGTGCACTGTTTTGGGCCTGGCCCAACAGCGCTTGGCACCGTGTATGGCCCAGGCCCGGGGGCTCCTGTCGGTGTACTAGAGTAGGGGTACCCTAGTATCCCGAACTCGTGCACGGGCAGTTGCAGCACCCCGCGGCAAGGCTTGCCGGGTGACCGCCAAGACCCTCCGTGGATCCCTTGAAGACCATTCAAGAACAAAGTACTCAAACCAAGGCCCCGGCAAGAGGAGCTTGCCGGGAAGGCCAAACAAGGCCCCGACAAGAGGATCTTGCCGGGAAGAGACAAGATCCCGGCAAGAGGAGCTTGCCGGGAAGGCTACTCAAGGCATACCAAGAAAGCTTGCCGCGACGGGCCCTGCGTCCCGGCAAGATCCGGTGAGCGACAAGCTTCCGGACGCGACAAGACGACGGCCGCGGCAAGGAGCTTGCCGCGGGAAACCCCCACTTCGTGCCCGCGCTCCAGCACACCTGCTAACGTGTCGCTCTGGGACTCTCCCAAGCACACGTGGCAGGAGGCCGTGCAGCTAGGGGTACGTGGTGGCAAGCGGAGATGAAGAGAAGCCCATCGTGGCAAACGGTGGCGCTCCTAACGGTCACCTTTTGCACTGTTTAGGAGACTCAGACAGGCATTTAATGCCCTTGTCCCCTGCCGTCAGAGTTAGGTAGGGTGCACTGTATCCACAGTAGCGGTAGCTGCACCTACCGCATCCTTTTCCATTTTTACCCTTCTAGTCTACGTTGCCACCTGTTGGTAACCCCTTGAAAGTATAAAAGGAGGCCCAAGCGCAATGTAGAGGGGGTTCGGCCAGTTCGGCTCATTGGAGATACCAGAAACACTCCCACGCTCAGTCTGGTAGCGTCGATCGCTCCTGGGCAAAGATTCAATACACACAAACAAGCAGCATTAGGGTTTTACGCATCCGTGCGGCCCGAAG
>NC_041382.1:446961301-446988402 GCF_002162155.2 Triticum dicoccoides
GTGCACCGCCTCGATCCGCTCTTTGTGCGCTGTCCGCCTCCCACCGAACCGAAAGGGGCCCTGTCCCTATAGGTGTTGGTGGAATCAGCACCCCCCGACACATTGTTCTTGATATAGATTGCAATCCTTATGTCCTATTATTCTTGGTAGACCTTTCCTTAGAACGATTGGTGCAATTATTGACATGAAAGAAGGAAATATTAGATTCCAATTTCCATTAAGGAAAGGCACGGAACACTTTCCTAGAAATAAAATTAAATTACCTTATGAATCTATTATGAGAGCCACATATGGATTGCATACCAAAGAGGACAATACCTAGATCTATTCTTGCTTTTATGCCTAGCTAGGGGCGTTAAACGATAGCGCTTATTGGGAGGCAACCCAATTTTATTTTTGTTCCTTGCTTTTTGTTCCTGTTTAGTAATAAATAAATCATCTATTCTATGTTATGATTGTGTATTTTTTGTTTTAACTAGTGTTTGTGCCAAGTAAAGCCTTTAGGATCTTCTTGGATGATTGTTATTTGATCTTGCTAAAAAACAGAAAGTACGTGCTCACAAGAATAAATTTCATTTTTTACCAGAGAGCGATAAAATACTGATTCCAACTGCAGTATATCAATATAAAAATTATTTAGGATGTCCTAATTTCTCAGGATTTTTGGAGTTACAGAAGTATTCGAAACCTACAGATTACTACAGACTGTTCTGTTTTTGACAGATTCTGTTTTTCGTGTGTTGTTTGCTTATTTTGATGAATCTATGGCTAGTATCGGGGGGTATGAACCATAGAGAAGTTGGAATACAGTAGGTTTAACACCAATATAAATAAAGAATGATTTTATTACAGTACCTTAAGGTGGTGATTTGTTTTCTTATACTAATAGAGCTCATGAGATTTTCTGTTGAGTTTTGTGTTGTGAAGTTTTCAAGTTTTTGGGTAAAGATTTGATGGATTTTGGAACAAGGAGTGGCAAGAGCCTAAGCTTGGGGATGCCCGGAAGGCATCCCCTCTTTTGTCTTCATCTATCGGTAACTTTACTTGAGGCTATGTTTTTATTCACCACATGATACGTGTTTTGCTTGGAGCGTCTTGTATGATTTGAGTCTTTGCTTTTTAGTTTACCACAATCATCCTTGCTGTACTCACCTTTTGGAGAGACACACATGAATCGGAATTTATTAGAATACTCTATGTGCTTCACTTATATCTTTTGAGCTAGATAATTTTGCTCTAGTGCTTCACTTATATCTTTTTAGAGCACGATGGTGGTTTTATTTTATAGAAATTATTGATCTCTCATGCTTCACTTATATTATTTTGAGAGTCTTTTAGAAAAACATGGTAATTTACTTTGTTTATGCAATTAGTCCTAATATGATATGCATCCAAGATGGGTATAATAAAAACTTTCATATAGAGTGCATTAAATACTATGAGCAGTTCGATTCTTGATAGTTGTTTTGAGATATAAAGGTGGTAATATTAGAGTTGTGCTAGTTGAGTAATTGTGGAATTGACAAATACTTGTGTTGAAGTTGGCAAGTCCCATAGCATGCACGTATGGTAAACATTGTGTCACAAATTTGAAGCATGGGGTGTTCTTTGATTGCTTTCCTTATGAGTGACGGTCGGGGAGGAGTGATGGTCTTTTCCTACCAATCTATCCCCCTAGGAGCATGCTCGTAGTGCTTGGTTTTGATGACTTGTAGATTTTTTTGCAATAAGTATGTGAGTTCTTTATGACTAATGTTGAGTCCATGGATTATACGCACTCTCACCCTTCCATCATTGCTAGCCTCTTCAGTACCGTGCATTGCCGTTTCTCACCTCGAGAGTTGGTGCAAACTTCGCTAGTGCATCCAAACCCCGTGATATTATACGCTCTACAACACATAAGCCTCCTTATATCTTCCTCAAAACAACCACAATACCTACCTATTATGGCATGTCCATAGCCATTCTGAGATATATTGCCATGCAACTTTCCACCGTTTCGTTGATTATGACATGCTCCATCATTATCATATTGCTTTGCATGATCATGTAGTTGACATTGTATTTGTGGCAAAGCCACCTTCATAATTCTTTCATACATGTCACTCTTGATTCATTGCATATCCCGGTACACTGCCGGAGGCATTCACAGAGAGTCATATTTTGTTCTAAGTATCGAGTTGTAATTCTTGAGTTGTAAGTAAATAAAAGTGTGATGATTTTCATTATTAGAGCATTGTCCCATGTGAGGAAAGGATGATGGAGACTATGATTCCCCAAGAAGTCGGGATGAGATTTCGAAGAAAAAAAGAGGCCATAAAAAAGAGAAAAAACACCCAAAGAAAAAAATGAGAGAAAAAGAGAGAAGGGGCAATGTTACTATCCTTTTTCCACACTTGTGCTTCAAAGTAGCACCATGATCTTCATGATAGACAGTCTCCTATTTTGTCACTTTCATATACTAGTGGGAATTTTGCATTATAGAACTTGGCTTGTATATTCCAATGATGGGCTTCCTCAAAAATGCCCTAGGTCTTCATGAGCAAGCAAGTTGGATGCACACCCACTTAGTTTCTTTTGTTGAGCTTTCATATATTTATAGCTCTAGTGCATCCGTTGCATGGCAATCCCTACTCCTTGCATTGACATCAATTGATGGGCATCTCCATAGCCCGTTGATTAGCCGCATCAATGTGAGACTTTCTCCCTTTTGTCTTCTCACACAACCTCCATCATCATATTCTATTCCACCCATAGTGCTATGTCCATGGCTCGCGCTCATATATTGCGTGAAAGTTGAAAGAGTTTCAAAAGGCTAAGTATGAAACAATTGCTTGGCTTGTCATCGGGGTTGTGCATGATGGGAGTGAGGGAGTCCTGGATTAGGGGGTGTTCGGATAGCTGGACTATACCTCCAGCCGGACTCCTGGACTATCAAGATACAAGATTAAAGACTCTGTCCCGTGTCCGGAAGGGACTTCCCTTGGCGTGGAAGGCAAGCTTGGCGATACGGATATGTAGATCTCCTACCATTGTAACCGACTTTGTGTAACCCTAACCCTCTCCGGTGTCTATATAAACCGGAGGGTTTTGGTCCGTAGGACAACATACACAACAACAATCATACCATAGGCTAGCTTCTAGGGTTTAGCCTCTTCGATCTCGTGGTAGATCTACTCTTGTACTACCCATATCATCAATATTAATCAAGCAGGACGTAGGGTTTTACCTCCATCGAGAGGGCCCGAACCTGGGTAAAACTTCGTGTTCCTTGCCTCCTGTTACCATCCAGCCTAGACGCACAGTTCGGGACCCCCTACCCGAGATCCGCCGGTTTTGACACCGACATTGGTGCTTTCATTGAGAGTTCCTTTGTGTCGTCACCGTCAGGCTCGATGGCTCCTACGATCATCAATAGCGATGCAGTCCAGGGTGAGACCTTCCTCCCCGGACAGATCTTCGTCTTCGGCGGCTTCGCAATGCGGGCCAATTCACTTGGCCGTCTGGAGCAGATCGAAAGCTACGCCCCTGGCCGTCAAGTCAGATTTGGAAGTTTAAACTACATGGCTGACATCCGCGGGGACTTGATCTTCGACGGATTCGAGCCACTGCCGAGCGCGCCGCACTGTCCCGACGAGCATGATCTAGCTCTGCCGCCGAATAGTGCCCTGGAGGCCGCACCCGCATCAGCTTCGACCCTTAATTCGGAGCCAACTGTGCCGATCGAGGATGGGCGGTTGGATGCCACCTCGGGGGCTGCGATCCCAACGGTGATTGAGCCGAACACCGGCCCGTACTCTGCGAGAGTCGTGACTCCAAGGAGCCGGACTCCTCTCCGGACTCCGAACCCTCCGCGCACCTGCCGATCGAATCCGATTGGGCGCAAATCATGGAGTTTACTGCCGCTGACATCTTTCAGCACTCGCCTTTCGGCGATATCCTGAAGATATTAAAGTCTCTCTCTTTATCAGGAGAGCCCTGGCCGGACTACGGTCAGGAAGGTTGGGGTACGGATGATGAAGAAATTCAAAGCCCACCCACCACCCACTTTATAGCCACTGTCGACGACTTAACCGACATGCTTGACTTTGACTCCGAAGACATCGACGATATGGACGCCGATGAAGGAGATGATGAAGAACCAGCGCCTACTAGGCCCTGGAAAGCCACCTTGTCATATGACATATACATGGTGGACACCCCAAAAGAAGGAGATGGCGATGGAACAATGGAGGATGACCCCTCCAAGAAACATCCTAAGGGCCGGCGTCAGTGGCGCCGCTCAAAATCCCGCCAAAACAAATACGGTGATTCCAGCATGGGAGATAATAATACTCTGGAAAGTGCCAAAGAAAATCCCCTCCAGCAAGATTTAGCACAGGAGGATGGAGAAACCAGCCCTCATGAGAGAGCGGCAGACAGAGAGGTCGAGGACGACAATTATATGCCTCCCTCCAAAGACGAGGCAAGCCTCGACAACGACGAATTCGTCGTGCCAGAGGATCCCGTCGAGCAAGAGCGTTTTCAACGCAGGCTTATGGCCATGGCAAGAAGCCTCAAGAAAAAACAGCAACATCTTAGAGCTGATCAAGATTTGCTAGTCGACAGATGGACTGAAGTCATGGCGGCTGAAGAGCATGAACTCGAACGCCCCTCCAAGAGCTACCCAAAGCGCAGGTTGCTACCCCGATTAGAGGAGGAAGCACTTGATGCGGCCGACCGGCCACCTTGTGGCCGCGACAGAGAGGCCTCTCGGCCCTCTACTCAAGCCGCACCCCGTACCAAGGCACGGGAATATGCGCCGGACTTACGAGATATGTTGGAGGACAAGGCAAGGCAAACAAGATCGATCTACGGATCGCGGGGGCGCCCCACAGCTCGAGACGGTAACCGTCACGCCGGCCACAAATTCGGCAGGGCCGAACACAGTAGACAAAGCTCATTGGAGCTACGTCATGATATAGCCCAGTACAGAGGCGCCGCACACCCACTATGCTTAACAGACGAAATAATGGATCATCAAATCCCCGAGGGTTTCAAACCCGTAAACATCGAATCATATGATGGCACAACAGATCCTGCGGTATGGATCGAGGATTATCTCCTTCATATCCACATGGCCCGCGGCGATGATTTCCACGCCATCAAATACCTCCCACTCAAGCTTAAAGGACCAGCTCGGCATTGGCTTAATAGCTTACCAACAGGATCAATCAGTTGTTGGGAGGACCTGGAAGCCGCATTCCTCGACAATTTCCAGGGCACTTATGTGCGACCCCCAGACGCCGATGACCTAAGTCACGTAATTCAGTAGCCAGAGGAATCGGCCAGGCAATTCTGGACATGGTTCATAACAAAGAAAAATCAAATAGTCGACTGTCCGGACGCTGAGGCCCTAGCAGCCTTCAAGCACAATATCCGTGACGAGTGGCTGGCCCAGCACCTTGGACAGGAAAAGCCGAAATCTATGGCAGCACTCATGACACTCATGACCCGCTTTTGCGCGGGAGAAGACAGCTGGCTTGCTCGTAGCAACAATATGACCAAGAACCCTGGTAATTCGGACACCAGGGACACTAGCGGCAGGTCGCGTCATAACAAGCAGAAGCGCCGCATTAACGACGACAATGCTGATGATACGGCAGTTAATGCCGGATTCAGAGGCTCTAAATCTAGTCAGCGGAAAAAGCCATTCAAAAGGAATCCTAGGGGCCCATCCAGTTTGGACCGAATACTCGACCGCTTGTGCCAGATACATGGCACCCCCAAAAAGCCGGCCAATCACACCAACATGGATTGTTGGGTGTTCAAGTAGGCAGGCAAGTTAAACGCCAAAAGTGAAGACAAGGGGCTGCATAGCGATGACGAGAGGAGCCCCGGTCGCCGAACAACAGTGGACAGAAGGGTTTCCCCCCCAAGTGCGGACAGTGAACATGATATACGCAACCCACGTCCCCAAAAGGGAGCGGAAGCGCGCATTAAGGGACGTATACGCGGTAGAGCCAGTCGCCCCAAAGTTCAACCCATGGTCCTCCTGCCCGATCACCTTTGATCAAAGGGACCATCCCACTAGCATCCGTCATGGCGGATTCTCCGCATTGGTTCTAGACCCAATTATTGACGGATTTCATCTCACTAGAGTCCTTATGGACGGCGGCAGCAGCCTGGACCTGCTTTACCAGGATACAGTGCGGAAAATGGGCATAGATCCCCCGAGCATTAAGCCCACCAAAACGACCTTTAAAGGCGTAATACCAGGTGTAGAGGCCAACTGTACAGGCTCAGTCACACTTGAAGTTGTCTTCGGATCTCCAGATAATTTCCGAAGCGAGGAGTTAATCTTCGACATAGTCCCGTTCCGCAGTGGTTATCACGCACTGCTCGGGCGAACTGCATTCGCCAAGTTCAATGCGGTACCGCACTACACATACCTTAAGCTCAAGATGCCAGGCCCTCGAGGAGTAATTATGGTCAATGGAAACACCAAACGCTCCCTCGGAACAGAGGAGCACACGGCGGCCCTTGCAGCGGAAGTACAAAGTAGCCTCTCCAGGCAGTTCTCCAGTCCGGCCACTAAACGGCCGGACACCGTCAAGCGCGCCCAGAGTAACCTACAACAAGACCGCCTGGCACGATCCGAGCAGGCATAGCAATGCGGCCCCAACCCCAACCCTCGCAAAAAGGCGACGCCAGTACTTCGCGTACATATCTACGCTCTAGAGATACCATGGGTACAGTGGGAGGGGCACCATCACGGCACGCCCAAAACATGGCTTAAACCGTACCAGGGGCTGCCGATTTTTTAATTTTCTCTTACTTTCAGGACTCCATCCTTTGGAAGGCCTGTTCGGCAGTTCAATTGCCGCACAAACGATGCAAGAACCAGGGAAGCAGACAAGCCATGCCGCATTACGGAACTCCCAGGTGGTCTCTATCACGAGCAGTATACCTGTTCCGCATACTATTCCATAGCTTGCCCCTGGAACGGATATGTTAACTAGTCCAACCTTTCACTTATCGCATTATATGTATCGTTCTGCTTTGATCGCAACCCTCTTTAATCAACAATGCATAGCTTTCGTCTATTTCTGCATTACCTTTTTTCTTTATATATGTTCCTTAACGACATGTTGCACCCGTACACGTTGGTATGGCCAAAATACGCCAGGGGCTTTAGTACCCCTCAATATGGTGTGAGAAGTCCGAACACTTTAACGAATGCGGCACCCCGAACTTATAGCATTATATGCATCGGCTCCGAATCATGTCTTGGGTCAATAGTTGGGTTTGCCCGGCTCCTATGTTTTGGTGCCTTACGTTCCGCTATATCGGCTAAGGTAGCACTAGGAGAACCACTGCGATTGTGCCCCAGTTGAGCTGGGTCGAGCACCTCAATGGAGAAAGCTAAAACTGACTGTCATGATGAAGCAAGAGCTGGTCGCTGTTCGAGAGGTTTTTCGAGTCCCTAAAGACTTATGCCACTTAGGGCGAGGAGCCGGCTCTGTCCGGCCAAGGCGTGGATAGTGCCCCGAACTCGGTCTTCCGAATACCAGGGGCTTCGCCGAAATTTAAAATTATAGAATTCTATGGCTAAGTGAGAGTGTTCACGCATTATAGTCCGATTGCCTTGTTCGTTGGGCTGAGCGCCTCCCTCGAAGGACCCAAACATGGGAAAAAGAGCGCTCAGGTTTATCCCCGAACACCCCAGCACTAGCGGCACGGGGGCAGAAGCCGACGACTCGCCATCTCTCAGAATTGATAAACAGCCGCACAGAAGGTAATATTTTAAATTCCAACAGCATTGCTCAGCGCATATGAACAAGTTTTCAGCGCACATGACAAAACGAGCAAGTTTCACTCAAAAATTACATCCCTAGAACATTCATCCGCCACAAGGCAGGCACCCTTCAGAACATCCTTATAGTAATTCTCGGGCTTGCGATGCTCTTTCCCCGGCAGTGGCCCGTCCTTCACAAGCTTCTCAGCATCCAGCTTGCCCTAGTGCACCTTAGCACGGGCAAGGGCCCTACGGGCACCTTCAATGCAGACGGAGCGCTTGATGACTTCGAGCCTTGGACAGGCCTCCACCAGCCGCCGCACTAGCCCGAAATAGCTCCCAGGCAGAGCCCCTCTAGGCCACAGCCGAACAATGAGTCCCTTCATGGCCTGTTCGGCCGCCTTGTGGAGCTCGACCAGTTGCTTCAGCTGGTCGCTCAGGGGCACGGGGTGTCCGGCCTCAACATACTGAGACCAAAACACCTTCTCTGTCGAGTTGCCCTCCTCGGCTCGATAGAATGCGGCGGCATCGGACACACTCCGGGGAAGATCTGCGAACGCTCCTGGAGAGCTCCGGATTCAGGTAAGTAACAAGTAACTCACGTTTATATGTTTGCTTTGCATAAAGAATGCCTTACCCGCCGCTATCTTCTTCACCTCATCCAACTCCTGGAGGGTCTTCTGGGATTCGGCCTTGGCAGACTTGGCATTTTCAATAGCCACCGCGAGCTCGGACGCTCGCGTCTTTGAGTCAAGCTCCAAACTCTCATGTTTTTCCATGAGAGCCTGGAGCTCTTGCCGTACCTTCCAACCTCGGCCTACTTCTCCCGCTCGGTGCGCTCCGAGGCCGCCCTCTTCTCGGCCTCGACCAGCGCTTGCTTAAGGGTCACCACCTCAGACATGGCCCCTACAATAGCCACGATAATCCTATCATTCTTTGCAATTGCGCCTTTTTATATATATTTAAAAACAAGGTATTTCTTACCTTCATTGTCCTCTAGCTGCTTCTTGGCACGCCCGAGCTCTTGCTCGGACCGCTCGAGGTTCTGCTTTAGCGTGTCCACTTCCGCATTCAGTGCGGCGGACGCAAGCAGAGAAGCCTGCATATGCATATTGACTCATTTTTGTTAGACTCCTGCGAATTTTATTTGACCCTCTATTCGGCTTTTCTTCCCGAACGCCAAACAGAGCATCAGGGGCTACTGTCTATGCGGTAATATTATTTACACATTCTTTACTTACCTCAAAGCCTGTTAAAAGGCCAGTACAAGCTTCAGTCAGTCCGCTCTTGGCGGACTGAACCTTCTGGACCACCGCACTCATAATAGTGCGGTGCTCCTCGTCAATGGAGGCGCCTTGGAGCGCCTCCAACATATTGTCCGGCGCCTCCAGTTGGATGGGGGCCACCGGCACGGTGGGCTTTCTCCTCTTGGAAGGAGGTCCCCCGCTGGACTCTGGAACCTTTGAAGGTTCCGGACCGGTGTCCGGCCTAGAGCCGGACTTGGAGCCCTGGGGGGTTTCATCCCCTTTACTCCTGGAAGTCCGGGAGGTTGCCTTGCGGCGCCTCTAGGACCACCTCCTCCCAGCTTGGAACCTGTTGGGACAACACTTCAGTGTCGTCCATAGGGCGGGGGGAGGAAGCCGTCGGAAGCGAGTTCACATCCGACGAGTCCAGTGAGCCGCTCGACGACGCGTCGAGCCGGTCTTTGGGTGGGCTGCATAAACATATTCGACGTAAGGGAAAGCTGTGCAATAAACGAATACTATGAATCACTCTGGTATCCAGATACTTAGAATTTTGCCAGGGGCTTGGCCCTGGGCTGCCACTCCTCTCTGCCGTCGTCGGCGTCGGTGGAGTAGTCCGGAGGAAGGGTTTTCCCCTTCTTGGACCCTCCGGCCTCCCTAGAGAGGGCGGCCTTCCTTTTCTTCTCTCCTCCCGCTAGAGGGGGAGAGGTCTCTTCTTCTTCCTCCTCGTCTTCACGGGAGGAATGCGCCTCGGAACCGTCGGATGATGGATCCAACACCTCCTAGCGCCGGGCACTCTTTCGAGTCCCCGTGGCCTTTTTCGCGGCCTTCTTCTCCGGCACCACATAGGGTGCCGGAACCAGCAGCTTTGCCAAGCGAGCGTCCGCTGGGCCTTCGGGCAAAGGAGCCGGATAGTTGATCTGTCCGGATGTCACCTGCCAATCCTATCAAAGGTAAAGGAGCTTAGATCCCGCATGGAGTCAAACTATGAAAAACTGATACCCTGTAAAAGAAAAAAAACAGCTTACCGCATGAGCGTGACGCTACATACTGAATCCATGATCCTCGGTAGCGGATGCGGGGGCCTCGGCGCCCTTGAAAAGCACCTTCCAGGCATCTTCGTATGTCGTGTCGAAGAGCCTGCTCAGAGTTTGGTGCCGCGCCGGGTCGAACTCCCACAGGTTGAAAGCCCATTGTTGACACGGGAGGATCAGGCGGATGAGCATAACCTGGACTATGTTGACAAGTTTGAGCTTCTTGTCCACCAGGGTTTGGATGCATGTTTGGAGTCCGGTCAGCTCTCCTTTCTTACCCCATGACAGGCCCGTCTCCTTCTAGGAGGTGAGCCGTGTAGGAGGTCCGGATCGAAACTCGGGGGGTGCGACCCATTCGGCGTCGCGCGGCTCGGTGATGTAAAACCACCCGATTGCCACCCCTTCAGGGTCTCCACAAAGGAGCCCTCGAGCCATAGGACGTTGGCCATCTTGCCCACCATGGCGCCTCCGCACTCCGCCTGGTTGCCGCGCACCACCTTCGGCTTGACGTTGAAAGTCTTGAGCCATAGGCCGAAATGGGGGCGGATGCGGAGGAAAGCCTCGCACACGACGATAAACGCCGAGATGTTGAGGACAAAGTTCGGGGACAGATCATGGAAATCTAGGCCGTAGTAGAACATGAGCCCCCGGACAAATGGGTGGAGAGGGAAGCCCAGTCCGCGGAGGAAATGGGGGAGGAACACCACCCTCTCATGGGGCCTAGGGGTGGGGATGAGCTGCCCCTTTTCGGGAAGCCGGTACGCGATGTCGTTAGACAGGTATCCGGCCTTCCTCAGCTTTTTGATGTGTCCCTCCGTGACGGAGGAGACCATCCACTTGCCTCCCGCTCCGGACATTGCTGGAGAAGGTTGAGGTGGGGAGTGCGGACTTGGGCGCTGGAGCTCGAGTGCGCAAGAATGGATAGGCGAAGGAGGAAGAAGGCATAGGTGAAAAGGTGGATCCTTATCCCCTTATATGGGTGGACGCAACTACATGTCCCCACCAGCCTTGTAAAACTCGCTTATCTCCAAGCGCTGTAATCAATGGCGCGGTTGGGTTACCCATGCCCGTATTGATGAGAATCCCGGGATAAGGGGACACGATCTCTGCTTTAACAAGACGTGCCAAGGAAACCGCCTTGCATGACGCGCTGAGGTGGGATAATGAGACGACTCGGATAAAGGCTTGGCCGTGGTGTGTCACGCTACAGAATACGTCAGCAGATTAGATTGGTGTAAATATTATTCTCTCTATGGAAATATGTGGAAACTTATTTTGCAGAGCCGGACACTATCTTTGTGTTCAAAATCTTCTATGAAGTACTTGGAGGAGGAACCCGCCTTGCAATGCCGAAGACAATCTGCGCGCCGGACTCGTCGTCATTGAAGCCTGGTTCAGGGGCTACTAAGGGAGTCCTGGATTAGGGGGTGTTCGGATAGCCGGACTATACCTTCAGCCGGACTCCTGGACTATCAAGATACAAGATTAAAGACTCCGTCCCGTGTCCGGAAGGGACTTTCCTTGGCGTGGAAGGCAAGCTTGGCGATACGGATATGTAGATCTCCTACCATTGTAACCGACTTTGTGTAACCCTAACCCTCTCCGGTGTCTATATAAACCGGAGGGTTTTAGTCCGTAGGACAACATACACAACAACAATCATACCATAGGCTAGCTTCTAGGGTTTAGCCTCTTCGATCTCGTGGTAGATCTACTCTTGTACTACCCATATCATCAATTTTAATCAGGCAGGACGTAGGGTTTTACCTCCATCGAGAGGGCCCGAACCTGGGTAAAACTTCGTGTCCCTTGCCTCCTGTTACCATCCGGCCTAGACGCACAGTTCGGGACCCCCTACCCGAGATCCGCCGGTTTTGACACCGACAGGGAGCATTTTGTGTGACGAAAATGAAGCATGGCCAAACTATATGATTTTGTAGGGATAAGCTTTCTTTGGCTATGTTATTTCGATAAGACATAATTGCTTGGTTAGCATGCTTGAAGTATTATTTTTTATGTCAATATTAAACTTCTGTCTAGAATCTTTTGGATTTAAACATTAATGCGGCAAAAAAGTAAATTACATTGAAAATTATGTTAGGTAGCATTCCACATCAAAAATTCTGTTTTTATCATTTACCTACTCAAGGACGAGCAGGAATTAAGCTTGGGGATGCTTGATACGTCTCCAACGTATCTATAATTTTTGATTGTTCCGTGCTATTATATTATCTATTTTCGATGTTTAATGGACTTTATTATGGACTTTTATATTATTTTTGGGACTAACCTATTAACCGAAGGCCCAGTGCAAAATTTTGTTTTTTGCCTATTTCAGTGTTTCGCAGAAAAGGAATATCAAACGGAATGAAACCTTCGCGAGGATCTTTTTTGGAACAAACGCAATGCAGGAGACTTGGAGTGGAGGTCAAGGAAGCAACGAGGCAGCCACGAGTTAGGGCGGCGCACCCAGGGGTAGGCGCGGCCCCCACCCTCGTGGGTCCACCGACCTACTTATTTCGCCTATATATATACTATTTTACCCTAAAAACATCCAGGGGAGCCACGAAACCACTTTTCCACCGCCGCAACCTTCTGTACCCGTGAGATCCCATCTGGGGACCTTTTTCGACGATCTGCCGGAGGGGGATTCGATCACGGAGGGCTTCTACATCAACACCATAGCCTCTCCGATGATGTGTGAGTAGTTTACCATAGACCTTTGGGTCCATAGTTATTAGCTAGATGGCTTCTTCTGTCTCTTTGGATCTCAATACAAAGTTCTCCTCGGTGTTCTTGGAGATCTATTCAATGTAATTCTTTTTGCGGTGTGTTTGTCGAGATCCGATGAATTGTGGGTTTATGATTAAGATTATCTATGAACAATATTTGAGTCTTCTATGAATTCTTATATGCATGATTTGATATCTTTGCAAGTCTCTTCGAATTATCAGTTTGGTTTGGCATACTAGATTGATCTTTCTTGCAATGGGAGAAGTGCTTAGCTTTGGGTTCAATCTTGCGGTGTCTTTTCCCAGTGACAGCAGGGGCAGCAAGGCACGTATTGTATTGTTGCCATTGAGGATAAAAATATGGGGTTTATATCATATTGCTTGAGTTTATCCCTCTACATCATGTCATCTTGCCTAATGCGTTACTCTGTTCTTATGAACTTAATACTCTAGATGCATGCTGGATAGCGGTCGATGTGTGGAGTAATAGTAGTAGATGCAGAATCATTTCGGTCTACTTGACACGGACGTGATGCCTATTTTCATGATCATGCCTAGATATCATCATAACTATGCACTTTTTATCAATTGCTTGGTAGTAATTTGTTCACCCACCGTAATATATGCTATCTTGAGAGAAGCCACTAGTGAAACCTATGGCCCCTGGGTCTACTTTACATCATATAACTTTCCGATCTACCATTCTAGTTTACTATTTATTTTGCAATCTTTACTTTTCAATCTATACAACAAAAATACCAAAAATATTTATCTTATTATCTCTATCAGATCTCACTTTCATAAGTGACCGTGAAGGGATTGACAACCCCTTTATCGCGTTGGTTGCGAGGTTCTTGTTTGTTTGTGCAGGTACTAGGCGACTTGCGTGTAGTCTCCTACTGGATTGATATCATGGTTCTCAAAAACTGAGAGAAATACTTATGCTAGTTTGCTGCATCACCCTTCCTCTTCAAGGGAAAACCAATGCATGCTCAAGAGGTAGCAGCAAAAATATGCAAACAATGCAAGTATAACAACAATCTTTCTAAACAGGACAGATTGTAAAGGATGAAGAAGGATCCATACTTATTTAACTCAAAAAAAATCTGAAAATTTACGACACTGTAGAAAATTTATCATAGCTTATTGTGAAAAGAAAATTCAACATTTTATCACATTCTGACTTTTCTCATGAATTCACGCACTAGCTAGCAATTTTCTGTTTTCAAACAACAACATAAAGATTTGTAAAATATGCATGGCAAAGGCTATACTTGACATTTTTATTGACGTAAAAGATACAAAACATTACTATAAATAAAAGCAAGCAAATCCTAATAAAATAAACTGAGGCTCCAAGCAAGACAATTATCATGTGACGAATAAAAATATAGCTCCAAGTGAGATGATCGATAATGTTGAAGACGAAAGAGGGGATGTGAGGGAGTCCTGGATTAGGCAGTGTCCGGATGGCCGGACTATACCTTCGGCCGGACTCCTGGGCTATGAAGATACAAGATTGAAGACTTCGTCCCGTGTCCGGAAGGGACTTTCCTTGGTGTGGAAGGCAAGCTTGACGATACGGATATGTAGATCTCCTACCATTGTAACCGACTCTGTGTAACCCTAGCCCTCTCCGGTGTCTATATAAACTGGGGAGTTTTAGTCCGTAGGACGAACAACAATTATACCATAGGCTAGCTTCTAGGGTTTAGCCTCTCTGATCTCGTGGTAGATCTACTCTTGTACTACCCATATCATCAATATTAATCAAGCAGGACGTAGGGTTTTACCTCCATCAAGAGGGCCCAAACCTGGGTAAAACATCGTGTCCCCTGCCTCCTGTTACCATCCGACCTAGACGCACAGTTCGGGACCCCCTACCCGAGATCCACCGGTTTTGACACCGACATTGGTGCTTTCATTGAGAGTTCCTCTGTGTCGTCACTTTTAGGCCCGATGGCTTCTCCGATCATCAGCAGCGATGCGATCCAGGGTGAGACTTTTCTCCCCGGACAGATCTTCTTATTCGGCGGCTTTGCATTGCAGGCCAATTCGCTTGGTCATTTGGAGCAGATCGATAGCTACGCCCCTGGCCATCAGGTCAGATTTGGAAGTTTGAACTACACGGCGACATCCACGAAGATTTGATCTTCGACGGATTCGAGCCACAGCCAAGCGCGCAACACTGTCACGATGGGCATGATTTAGCTCTGCCGCCGAACAGTGCCCTGGAGGCCGCACCTGTGTCCGCTCCGACCCCTATCTCGGAGCCGATCACACCAACCGAGGATGGGTGGTTAGATACAGCCTCGGGGGCTGTAATTTCTATGGCAATCGAGCCGAACACCAGCCATGTTCTCTGCGAAGCCCGTGACTCCAAGGAGCCGGACTCCTCTCCAGACTCCAAGCCCTCCGCACCCCGATCGATCAAACCCGATTGGGCGCCGATCATGGAGTTCACCGCCGCGGACATCTTTCAGCACTCGCCCTTCGGCGATATTCTGAAGTCACTAAAGTCTCTCTCTTTGTCAGGAGAGCCCTGGCCGGACTATGGTCGGCAAGGTTGGGATGCGGATGATGAAGAAATTCAAAGCCCACCCACCACCCACTTCGTAGCCAATTTCGATGATTTAACCGACATGCTCGACTTCGACTCTGAAGACATCGACGGTATGGACGCCGATGCAGGAGACGATCAAGAACCAGCGCCTATAGGGCACTGGAAAGCCACCTCGTCGTATGATACACACATGGTGGACACCCCAAAAGAAGGCAATGGCGATGGAACAGCGGAGGATGACCCCTCCAAGAAGCAGCCTAAGCGCCGGCTTCAGCGGCGCTGCTCTAAATCCCGCCAAAACAAAAACGATGATTCCGGCACGGGGGATAATAACACCCCGGACAGTGCCGAAGACAACCACCTCCAGCAAGATTCAGCACAGGAGGATAGAGAAGCCAACCCTCATGAGAGAGCGGCAGACAGAGAGGCCGAGGACGATAATTACATGCCTCCCTCCGAAGACGAGGCAAGCCTCGACAACGACGAATTTGTCATGCCAGAGGATCCCGTCGAACAAGAGCGTTTCAAACGCAGGCTTATGGCCACGACAAGCAGCATCAAGAAAAAATAGCAACAACTTAGAGCTGATCAAGATTTGCTAGCCGATAGATGGACTGAAGTCCTTGCGGCCGAAGGGTATGAACTCGAACGCCCCTCCAAGAGCTACCCAAAGCGCAGGTTGCTACCCCAATTAGAGGAGGAAGCACTTAAACCTACATCACCAGCGCATGATGTGGCCGACCGGCCACCCCGTGGCCGCGATAGAGAGGCCTCTCGGCCCTCCACTCAAGTCGCACCCCGGTGCCACTCCCTAAATACCAAGACATGGGAAAATGTGCCAGACCTGCGAGACATATTGGAGGACAAGGCAAGGCAAACAAGATCGATCTACGGATCACGTGGGCGCCCCACGACATGAGACGGTACTCGTCACGCCGGATATAGTAAATCCGGCCGGGCCGAACACAGTAGACAAAGCTCGTTTGAGCTGTGTCATGATATAGCCCAGTACAGAGGCGCCGCACACCCACTATGCTTCACAGATGAAGTAATGGATCATCAAATCCCCGAGGGTTTCAAACCCGTGAACATCGAATCATATGATGGCACAACAGATCCTGCGGTATGGATCGAGGACTATCTCCTTCATATCCACATGGCCCGCGGTGATGACTTACACACCATCAAATACCTCCCACTCAAGCTTAAATGACCAGCTCGGCATTGGCTTAACAGCTTGCCAGCAGAGTCAATTGGTTGTTGGGAGGACCTGGAAGCCGCATTCCTCGACAATTTCCAGGGCACTTATGTGCGACCACCAGACACCGATGACCTAAGACACATAATTCAGCAGCCAGAGGAATCGGCCAGACAATTCTGGACACGGTTCCTAACCAAGAAAAATCAAATCGTCGACTGTCCGGACGCAGAGGCCCTAGCAGCCTTCAAGCATAACATCCGCGATGAGTGGCTTGCACGGCACCTAGGACAGGAAAAGCCGAAATCTATGGCAGCCCTCACGACATTTATGACCCGCTTTTGCGCGGGAGAAGACATCTGGCTAGTTCGCAGCAATAATATGACCAAGAGCCCTGGTAATTCGGATACCAAGGACAGTAGTGGCAGGTCGCGTCGCAACAAGCAAAAGCGCTGCATTAACGGCGACAATGCTAAGGATACGACAGTTAATGCCAGATTCAGAGGTTCTAAACCCGGTCAGCGGAAAAAGCCATTCAAAAGAAATACTCCGGGCCCGTCCAGTTTGGACCAAATACTCGACCGCTCATGCCAGATACATGGCACCCCCGAAAAACCAGCCAATCACACCAAGAGGGATTGTTGGGTGTTCAAGCAGGCAGGCAAGTTAAATGCCGAAAGCAGAGACAAGGGGCTACATAGTGATGACAGGAGGAGCCCCGGCCGCCGAACTACAGTGGACAGAAAGGTTTTCCCCCACAAGTGCGGACGGTGAACATGATATACGCAACCCACGTCCCCAAGAGGGAGCGGAAGCGTGTGCTAAGGGACGTATACACGATGGAGCCAGTCGCCCCAAAGTTAAACACATGGTCTTCCTGCCCGATCACTTTTGATCGAAGGGACCACCCCACTAGTATCCGTCATGGCGGATTCACCACATTGGTTCTAGACCCAATTATTGACGGATTTCATCTCACTAGAGTCCTTATGGACGGCGGCAGTAGCCTGAACCTGCTTTGTCAGGATACAGTGCAGAAAATGGGCATCGATCCCTCGAGGATTAAACCCACCAAAACGACCTTTAAAGGCGTCATACCATGTGTAGAAGCCAACTGTACAGGCTCAGTTCCACTTGAAGTGGTCTTTGGATCTCCGGATAATTTCCGAAGCGAGGAGTTAATCTTCGACATAGTCCTATTCCACAGTGGCTATCACGCACTGCTCGGGCGAACCGCATTTGCCAATTTCAATGCAGTGCCGCACTACGCATACCTCAAGCTCAAGATGCCAGGCCCTCGAGGCATCATCATGGTCAATGGAAACACCGAACGCTCTCTCCGAGTGGAGGAGCATATGGTGGCTATCGCAGTGGAAGTACAAAGCAACCTCTTAAGGCAATTCTCCAGTCCGGCCATTAAACATCCGGACACCGTCAAGCGTGCCCAGAGTAACCTACAACAAGACCGCCTGGCATGTTCCGAGCAAGCATAGCAATGCGGCACCAACCCCAGCCCTCGCGAACTTGCGAAACCAGTGCCGTGCATACATAACTACGCTCTGGAAATACCATGGGCATAGGGGGAGGGGCACCATCATGGCAAGCCCGAAACGCGACTTAAACTGCACTGGCAGCTGCCGATTTCTTAAATTTTCTCTTATTTTCAGGACTCCATTCTTCGGAAGGCTTGTCTGGCAGTACAATTGCTACACAAACGATACAACCAGGGAAGCAGAAAGCTACGCCGCACTACGGAACTCTAAGGTGGTCTCTATAACGAGCAGTATACATGTTTCGCATAACGTTCCGCAGCTCGCCCCTGGAAAGAACATATTTGATAGTCCCATCTTTTGCTTATCGCACTATTTGTATCGTTCTACTTTGATCGTAGCTTTTTTAAATAAACAATGCATAGCTTACGTCTATTACCGCATTACCTCTTTTTTACGACTATATGTTCATTAATGACATGTTGCACCCGTACACTTTGGTACGGCCAATACGCTAGGGGCTTAAGTACACCACAACATGGTGTGAGAAGTCCGAACACTTTCACAAGTGCGGCACCCCGAACTTATAGCATTATATGCATCGGCTCCGAATCATGTCTTGGGTCAATAGTTGGGTTTGCCCGGCTCCTATGTTTTGGTACCTTACGTTCCGTTATATCGGCTAAGGTAGCACTAGGAGAACTACTGCGATTGTGCCCCAGTTGAGCTGGGCTAAGCACCTCAGTAGAGAAAGCTAAAACTGACCATCATGATGAGGCGAGAGTTGGTCGCTGTTCGAGAGGTTTTCGAGTCCCTAAAGACTTATGCCGCTTAGAGCGAGGAGTCGGCTTTGTCCAGCCTAGGCGTGGATAGCGCCCCGAGCTCGGTCTTCCGAACACTACGGGCTTTGCCGAAATTTAAAATTATAGAATTCTATGGATAAGTGAGAGTGTTCAAGCATTATAGTCCGATTGCCTTGTTCGTTGTGTTGAGCGCCTCCCTCGAAGGACCCAAGAATGGGAAAAAGAGCGCTCATGTTTATCCCGAACACCCCAGCACTCGTGGCATGGGGGCAGAAGCCAACGACTCGCCATCTCTCAAATTTGATAAATGGCCGCACAAAAGGTAATATTTTAAATTCAAAAGCGTTGCTTAGCGCATATGAACAAGTTTTCAGCGTACAGGATCACAAATGTGAGTTTACTAAAAAATTACATCTTTGGAGCATTCATCCACTATAAGGCAGGCACCCTTCAGGACACCCTCATAATACGCTTCCGGGACGCGATGCTCCTTGCCCGGCGGCGGCCCGTCCTTCACCAGCTTCTCCACATCCATCTTGCCCCAGTGCACTTTAGCACGGGCAAGCGCCCTACGGGAACCTTCGATGCAGACGGAGCGCTTGATTACTTCAAGCCGTGGATAGGCATCCACCAGCCGCCTCACCAGCCCGAAGTAGCTCCCAGGCAGAGCCTCTCCAAGCCACAGCCGAACTATGAGGCCCTTTACGGCCTATTCGGCAACCTTGTGGAGCTCGACCATCTGCTTCAGCTGGTCGCTCAAAGGCACCAGGTGTCCGGCCTCAGCATACTGAGACCAGAACACCTTCTCTGTCGAGCTCCCCTCCTCGGCTCGGTAGTAGGCGGCGGCATCAGACGCACTGCGGGGCAAATCTAAGAATGCTCCTGGAGAGCTCCGGACTCGGGTAAGTAACAAATAATTCACTTTCACGTGCTTGCTTTGCAAAATGAATGCCTTACCCGCCGCTATCTTCTTCATTGCGTCAATTTCTTTGAGGTCTTTCTGCGCTTCGGCCTTGGCAGACATCGCGCTTTTGAGGGCTGCCACAAGCTCGGACGCTTGCGTCTTTGAGTCAAGCTCCAAACTCTCGTGTTTTTTCACGAGAGCCTGGAGCTCTTTCTGCAAATCCTCCACCCACGCCTCCTGCTTCTCTCTCTCCGTGCGCTCCGCGGCCGCGCTGTTTTCGGCCTCGGACAGCGCTTGCTTAAGGGTTGCCACCTCGGCCGTGGCCCCTATAATAGCACGTTGATCCTGTCATTTTTTGCAACCACATCGTCTCTATATAATTGCGCAAGGTATTACTTACCTTCCTTCTCCTCGAGTTGCCTCTTGGCATGGACGAGCTCGTTCTCGGACCGCACGAGGTTCTGCTTCAGCATATCCACCTCCGCAGTCAGTGCGGCGGAGGCCAGCAGCGAAGCCTGCATACGCATATTGACTTGATTATGTTAGACTCCTACGATTATTAGATCCTCTATTCGGCTTTTCTTTCCGAATGCCGAACAGAGCATCAGGGGCTACTATCTATGCGGTAATATTTTTACATATTTTTACCTACCTCAAAGCCTGTTAGAAGGCTGGCACAGGCTTCAGTCAGTCCGCTCTTGGCGGACTGAACCTTCTGGATCACCGCACTCATAATAGTGTGGTGCTCCTCGTTGATGGAGGCGCCGTTAAGCGTCTCCAGCAAATTGTCCGGTGCCTCCGGTTGGACGGAAGTCACCGGCTCGATAGGCTCGCTCCTCTTGGAAGGAGGCCGCCTACTAGAGTCCGGAACCACTGAAGGTTCCGGCGCGGTGTCTGGCTCAAGGCCGGACTCGGAGCCCTTGGGGGTTTTATCCCCTTCGCACCTGGAGTCTAGGAGGTCGCCTTGCGGCGCCTCCAGGACCACATCCTCCTGGCTTGGAACCTGTTGGGACAGCACCTCGGTGTCATCCGTAGGGTGGGGGGAGGTAGCCGTCGGAAGCGAATTCACATCCGACGAATCCAGGGAACCGCTTGACGACATGTCGAGCCGGTCTTTGGGTGGACTGCAGAAACATGTTCGACATAAGGAAAAGCTGTGCAGTGGAAGAATACTATGAAACACGCTCGCTTAACCCTATGCGGCCACTCCTCTTCGCCGTCGTCGGTGTTGGTGGAGCCGTCCGGAGGAAGGGTTTTCCCCTTCTTGGACCCTTCGGCCTCCCCAGTTGGGGCGGCCTTCCTTTTCTTCTCTCCCCCCGCTAGAGGGGGAGAGGTCTCTTCTTCCTCTTCCTCGTCTTCACGGGAGGAGTGCGTCTTGGAGTCGCCGGATGATGAATCCGACACCCCCAGGCGCCGGGCACTCTTCCGAGTCCCCGTGGCCTTCTTCTTGGCCTTCTCTAGCACCACATAGGGTGCCGGAACCAGTAGCTTCGCCAAGCGAGCGTCCACTGGGCCTTCAGGCAAAGGAGCCGGACAGTTGATCTGTCCGGACGTCTCCTGCCAATCCTGTCAAAGGTAAGGGAACTTAGATCCCGCATGGAGTCAAACTATGAAAAACTAATACCCTGTAAAAGGTGAAAACAGCTTACCGCACGAGCGTAACGCTGCGTGCTGAATCCGCGATCCTCGGTAGCGGATGCGGGGGCCTCGGCGCCCTTGAAAAGCACCTTCCAGGCATCTTCGTACGTCGTGTCGAAGAGCCTGCTCAGAGTTCGGTGCCGCGCCGGGTCGAACTCCCACAGGTTGAAAGCCCGTTGTTGACACGAGAGGATCCGACAGATGAGCATAACCTGGACTGCATTGACAAGTCTGAGATTCATGTCCACCAAGGTTTGGATGCATGTTTGGAGTCCGGTCAGCTCTCCCTTTTTACCCCACGACAGGCCCGTCTCTTTCCAGGAGGCGAGCCGTGTAGGGGGTCCGGATCGGAACTCGGGGGCTGCGACCCATTCAGGGTCGCGCGGCTCGGTGATGTAAAACCACCCCGACTGCCACCCCTTTAGGGACTCCACGAAGGAGCCCTCGATCCATAGGACATTGGGCATCTTGCCGACCATGGCGCCTCCGCACTCCGCTTGGGTGCCGCGCACCACCTTCGGCTTGGCATTGAAAGTCTTGAGCCATAGGCCGAAATGGGGGCGGATGCGGAAGAAAGCCTTGCACACGACGATAAACGTCGAGATGTTGAGGACAAAATTCAGGGACAGATCATGGAAATCCAGGCCATAGTAGAACATGAGCCCCCGGACAATTGGGTGGAGAGGGAAGCCCAGTCCATGGAGGAAATGGGGGAGGAACACCACCCTCTCATGGGGCCTAGGGGTAGGGATGAGCTGCCCCTCTTCGGGAAGCCGGTGCGCAATGTCGTTAGACAAGTATCCAGCCTTCCTTAGTCTTTTGATGTGTCCCTTCATGACGGAGGAGACCATCCACTTGCCTCCCGCTCCGGACATGGCTGGAGAAGGTTGAGGTGGGGTGTGCGGACTTGGCCGCTGGAGCTCGAGTGCGCGGAAATGGATAGGCAAAGGAGGAAGAAGGCGTGGATGAAAAGGTGGATCCTTATCCCCTTATATGGGCAGACGCGACTATGCGCCCCCACCAGCCTGGTAAAACTCGCTTATCTCCCAAGCGCCACAGTCAATGGCACGGTTGGGTTACCCACACCCGTATTGATGAGAATCCTGGAATAAGGGGACACGATCTCTGCTTTAACAAGATGTGCCAAGGAAACCGCCTCGCTAAACGCACTAAGGTGGGACAGTAAAACGATTCGAATAAAGACTTGGCCGTGTTGTGATGTCACGGTATGGAATACGTCAGCAGATTAGATTTGTGTAAATGTTATTCTCTCTATGGCAATATGTGGAAACTTATTTTGTAGAGCCGGACACTACCCTTGTGTTCAAAATCTTCTATGAAGCACTTGGAGGAGGAACCCGCCTTGCAATGCCGAAGACAATCTGCGCACCGGACTCGTCGTCATTGAAGCCTGGTTCAGGGGCTACTGAGGGAGTCCTGGATTAGGGGGTGTCTGGATGGCCGGACTATACCTTCGGCCAGACTCCTGGACTATGAAGATACAAGATTGAAGACTTCATCCCGTGTCCGGAAGGGACTTTCCTTAGCGTGGAAGGCAAGCTTGGCGATACGGATATGTAGATCTCCTACCATTGTAACCGACTCTGTGTAACCCTAGCCCTCTCCGGTGTCTATATAAACCGGGGAGTTTTAGTCCGTAGGACGAACAACAATCATACCATAGGCTAGCTTCTAGGGTTTAGCCTCTCTGATCTCGTGGTAGATCTACTCTTGTACTACCCATATCATCAATATTAATCAAGCAGGACGTAGGGTTTTACCTCCATCAAGAGGGCCCAAACCTGGGTAAAACATCATGTCCCCTGCCTCCTGTTACCATCCGACCTAGACGCACAGTTCGGGACTCCCTACCCGAGATCCGCCGGTTTAGACACCGACAGGATGCCTTACGAGGCATCCACAAGCTTAGTTGCTTGGGCTTCCTTGAGTATTACCTTGGGGTGACTTGGGCATCCCCAATATTATGGTCTTGCCACTCCTTATTCTCTTCATATCGATATCTCACCCAAAACATGAAAACTTTAATCACACAAAACTTAACGGAACTTCGTCAGATGGGCTAGTATGATAAAGAGCAAACCATTCACTTTGGTACTGTCAATGGAAAGATTCATAATTATTTCCACATAATTCCTACTATACCTTATCATTTCCACAATTTATAATACTTAATAGAAGTTATGGAAACACTAAAATAAGCAAACTATGGATTGAAAATAGAATTTGTCAAAAATAGAACACCTGTAATGATCTGAATAATGACCATACTTCTGCAACTCTAAGAATTCTGAAAAATTAGGAAAACACGGGAAATTTGTATATCAATCATATTTAAAAAATGCAGAGCAAAATCATGTTTCTGTGAATTTACAAAATTCTAGAACTGGGTGCAAAAGTTTCTGTTTTTGCACATAATCAAATCAACTGTCATCCACTCTATCCCAAAGGCTTTACTTGGCACTTTATTGAAACAAAAGCTATAGAACATGATTACTACAGTAGCTTAATCATGTGAACACACAAAAACAGTAGGGGTAAATGTTGGGTTGTCTCCCAACAAGCACTTTTTCTTTAATGCCTTTTTATCTAGGCATGATGATTTCAATGATGCTCGCATAAAAGATAAGAATTGAAACACAACAAGAGCATCATGAAACACATAGAAATCACATTTAAGCCTAGCCCACTTCCTATGCATATGGATTTTGTGAGCAAAAAACTCATGGGAGCAGGAACCAACTAGCATAGGAAGGCAAAACAAGCATAACTTCAAAACTTTCAACACATAGAGAGAAACTTGATATTATTGCAATAGGTAAAAGCATATGCTCCTCTATCATAATAATGTTCATTAGCATCATGAATGAAGTCAACAATATAGCTATCTCATAAAGCATTCTTTTCATGATCCACAAGCATAGAAATTTTATTACTCTCCACATAAGCAAATTTATTCACATGAATAGTAGTGGGAGCAAACTCAACAAAATAAACTATCATGTGATACTTGATTGGGGTAATCAACTTGAGCATTAAAATCACGATGACAAGTTTAATGGATATCATTACTCTTTATAGCATACATATCATCACAATAATCATCATAGATAGCAACTTTTTATCATAGTCAATTGAAACCTCTTCCAAACTAGTGGATTCATCATTAAATAATGTTATGACCTCTTCAAATCCACTTTCATAATTATTACAAAAAGATTCAACACCCTCCAAAATAGTGGGATCATTACCTAGAGTTGACACTCTTCCAAACCCACTTTCATCAATATAATCATCATAAATAGGAGGCATGCAATCATTATAACAAATTTTCACATCAAATCTTGGGGGACTAAAAATATCATATTCATCAAACATAGCATCCCCAAGCTTATGGCTTTGCATATCATTAGCATCATGGATATTCAAAGAATTCATACTAACAACATTGCAATCTTTCTCATCATTCAAAGTTTTTGTGCCAAATATTTTATTGAATTCCTCTTCTATCAGTTGAACACAATTTTCCTTTCCATCAATTTCAAGAAAGACATGATAAAGACGAATAATATGAGGCAACCTCAATTCCATTTTTTGTACTTTTCTTCCATAAACAAACTAGTGATAAACAAGAAACTAAAAGATTCAATTGCATGATCTAAAGATATACCTTCAAGCACTCACCTCCCCTGCAATGGAGCGAGAAAAGAGCTTGATGTCTACTACGCAACTTTATTCTTGTAGACTCGTGTTGGGTCCCCAAGAATAGAGTTTTGTAGGGCAGTAGCAATATTCCCTCAAGTGGATGACCTAAGGTTTATCAATCCGTGGTAGGCGTAGGATGAAGATGGTCCCTCTCAAACAACACTACAACCAAATAACAAAGAGTCTCTTGTGTCCCCAACACACCAAATACAATGGTAAATTGTATAGGTGCACTAGTACGTGAAGAGATGGTGACACAAGTGTAGTAAGTAACAAAAGTGAGCTCAAAAGACACTGCAATGCCTGAAAATGAGGCCTAGGGTCTGTACTTTTGCTAGTGCAATCTCTCAACAATGCTAATATAATTGGATCATATAACCATCCCTGAACATGCGATGAAGAATCACTCCGAAGTTTTTATCTAGCGGGGAACACAAGAAGAAATTGTTTGTAGGGTACAAAACCACCTCAAAGTTATTCTTTCCGATCGATCTTTTGAGATATCCCTATAAGTGTCACAAAAGTCCAGAGTTCATACTAAAATAACACCAAATGATACACATTAACCAACTCTAATGTTACCTAGATACTCCAATGTCACCATGAGTATCCGTGAGTTGATTATATGATGCATCAAACAATTTTTGATTCATAACACTCTATCCAACACAAAGAACCTCAAAGAGTGCCCCAAGATTTCTACCGGAGAAACAAGGACGAAAACATGCATCAACCCCTATGCATAGATTACCTCGGGAGTCTACAAGTTGAGGGCCAAAACACATATCAAGTCAATCAATATGATACCCCATTGTCACCACGGGTATTCATAGCAAGACATACATCAAGTGCTCTCAAATCCATACAAGTATTCAATCCGTTAATAATGAAATCTCAAAGGGAAAGCTTAGTTCACCACAACAAGATAGCCAAGGAGAAACACCATATGATCCAACTATATTAACAAAGCTCGCGATACATCTAGATCGTGCCAAATGGAGAACACGAGAGAGAGAGAGATTAAACACATAGCTACTATTACAAATCCTCAACCCTGAGGGTGGACTACTCCCTCCTCATCATGGTGGCTGCCGAGATGTTGAAGATGGCCCCTGGTGATGATTTCCCCCTCCGGCAGGGTGCCGGAATAGGGTCTAGATTGGTTTTTCATGGCTACAGAGGTTTGCGGCGATGGAACTTCCGATCTAGGGTTATTTCTAGGGTTATATATATATATAGGATTTCTCAGCGTTGGAATCATGCGAAGATGGGCCGAGAGGGGCCGACTAGGTACCAGGGCGAGCCAGCCCCACCTAGCGCACCCTGGTGCCTAGTGGGGCCCTCGTGGCTCTTCTAGCCCTCCCACAAAGCTTCTAGTGCCTCTTTTCTTTCAAAAAAATTGTCAAAAAGTTTCGCTGTATTTGGAGAACTTTGATTTCTGCACAAAAAACAACACCAGGGTAGTTCTGCTGAAAACAACGTCAGTCCATGATAGTTCCATTTAAATCTTAGAAAATTGCATCAAAACCATATATAATTGTTTAAACATGGCATGAAACTTTATAAATTATAGATATGTTGGAGACGTATCAGGCCTAGGTCGTGTAGGCCGACCGTCGTGGGGCAGGGTCGTGGTCACGGCCGGGGAGGGGCGGATCGTGCGTGCACTCCAACGGATCTGTGCAGATATGGCGGCGGTGCGTCTTTTGTGGTGGCGACTTCGATGATGGGGGGTGTCCTGGATTGGGCTCTTAAAGGGGTAGGCCTGAAGAAGTGGACCAGCGACGACAATCGATCTATATCGAGGACGGGTGGCGGCAACCTGATCCATAGGGAAGGTGGCGTCGGGTCGCAAGCGACGTTGGACTCAACAGGTCGCCGCGCTGGCCCGCACGGAGCAAAGCTGGGCACACTGGGGTAGAGGATGGAGGAGTGGGGAGCTAGGGACGACCAAATTTGGTGGGGTTCGATGGCAGGTGGAGGGGGCGGCGTGAT
>NC_041382.1:446989004-447016074 GCF_002162155.2 Triticum dicoccoides
AAAGTGCTAGTTGTCGACTAGAGGGATAGGGTGGATAGGTGATTTTTATGGAAGTCTTCAAAACACAAGGTCTTTGAGACAAACATATGAAATAAACCTATTGATATGCAGCGAAAGATAGACTACACTAGACAAGCCATAGTAAAGTAAGCAATGAAGTGAAAGTACGAAGACTATCAACAGCTAGGTAGTATGGATCAGAATGGAAGATAGTCACTGGTATGCGCCGGTACTATACAAATAATTTTTAACCCCTTTCTGAGACAGCATTTGGAACCGTCTCCTAGTGAGTGACGGCGATAGGGGGTCCTTCCCACACGACCCAGAAACTGTCAGGGATAGGGAGCCTTGATGCATACAGTTGTCCCTATATAACCATTTCCGATATCTCGAATATCCCAAACGCTTCATCCTTGCTACTCGTTTGTGCTTTCATTGCCATCGCAGTCGGAGTTTTCTGGTTTTGCCTAAAACCAGGTAGATTCCAGGAAGATCCAGGCACAGGAGTTTTACGATTCCTGGCACATCACAAAAGTTCATGATTATAAACCGTGTACGATAGGTAGAGAATCACACACATTTAGTTTTCCCGCACCGTATGTGATAGTGTCTGACATCACACACGCTTTGCAAATGGTAACTGTGTGCATTGTTACACATGTTTCCTCTCCGTGAACCATGTTGGATTATGATGTATATCACACATGATGTGCTTTATTAACCATGTGCGCCGTAATGACCCACACACCGTAATTTCGCCCTAATTTAATTGCTGCTATTTAAAATTATACCTAATTTGTACTTGAAAGTAGGCTATAGCTTTATTCATATCTATCAGGTTCGAACAACCAATGCATTATTAGATTCACAGGTACACATGTTTAAGAATTACATAAGCACCAAATAAAGAATGATGAACCAGGGTTCTATACTTGTACTATTACAAATGGTAAAGAAAGAAGCGACACACATTTCGGCTGCTGAACAAGGCGAAGCAGAATGGCCCTATTATGCTCTCCTTGATGTAGAAGGCATGCAGGACTCTAGTCCAACCACTTGTGATGGCCGGCCACAAATCATGTAGTTTGAGAGGTAATCTTGAGTAAACTACTTCAGGATCCACTGCAAAAGAAAAAAAGATTCAGACATTGTCATCTAACACAACTCATTACGGGCAGTGAAAAGAAGGCTACAGGGTTCTTACTTACCATCGTGCAGTTCACTGTTGTCTTGCATAAAGTGTAAACAAATAGTTTAAAAACGTCTTTTGAACCATTTTAATAACAATCTTTATTAGTTTCCTCACTTGATGTTGGTTCATGAATATCTCATTGCCCCATACGCAGAAAGGGTCGAAGTGTCGATCTTTGGCAATGATATATGTACCTAAAAGCACCAAGTTAATATTAGAAGCTAAACAACAATTGAAAAATGATGTAGTACAACACTCCCTCTATCCCATTATATAAGATTTTATTACATGTATATCTATACATCATCAAAACATTAAGGTAACACTCTTCCTTGTTGCTATGTAGCCTGAGATTGCATATTTAGTCATTCAGTACAATGCATGTTGCTATGTAGCCTCAGATATATTAAATATGGCCCTACTTAACCTACTGATAAATGGGTTACAGATATATTCAGTGAAATGTCCAATTCGACGATAAATCCCTTATCAGCCCCAGGCTATATGGTACCAGCTACCGATATCCTGAACAATGAGTACATATAAGCAATGCGATGAAACTAACCTCGATGGAAAACAACACTGTTCTCAATATTGTCCTGTATAAGTACATATAAAGGCATGTTAAGCACAACAGGCTAAATATCAACCAAATATATCCATGGTAGACAACATAATCTACAAATGATAACTTCAGTGTGCAGGCTTAAGCATGCTAGTTAAGCAAAACAAGAAGTGGAAACGTGTGTTAACTGCATTAGGCATAACATTTAAAAAAATGCAAATAGTCATTCAAACTGGTATTGTGTAGGTCTAAAGTACACTAGTTATTGTTAAAAAATGAAAAGGCATGTTAACTGCAATATCCTTAACGGCAACCAAATTATCGTAATTCATAGTGGTATTGTTGAAACTGTTATTGATGAAATTGCACTGCACGGCAAATAGTTGCACATATAGAGCATCACATTGTGAAGAACTGAAATAAACAAGTCATAAGGCCATCTCTAGCCGATCCTTTAAAAGTTAAAGGACTAAAACCCTTAGTGGATATATATATATATATAAACTCCAACAATTTTTGGCCTTTTCTAGTCGATCCCCTAAACTTAACGTTGTAAGCTTCAATTTGATCCAGTTCAAAGTAGGTTCAACCGAAAGTAGCATGCATTTAAACATAAACATAGATAGTTTTGCATAACCGAAAATAAAACATAAATTTAAACTAAGCTAAACTACTTTCGGTCGAAGTAGAGGTCGAGGCAATCCTTCCTCGTCATGTACGGTGTGCCGCGAGCCGGATCTGGGCCGGTGCCGTCTTCGGGGTTGTTGGGTAAGGCACTCCTCCACTCATCATCGTCGATCTCCTCGTCCTTGGGTCCCACCTCGACGCCCTCCATGCCGCCGTCGCCACCGTCTTCGACCTCGTAATCAGAGGAGAGAACGATAACCTCGCCACCCTCCACGCCGTCGTCCTCGCCGCCTTCGACCTCGTCATCGGAGGAGAGCGCGATAACCTCGCCGCCCTTCGCGCCGGCAAAGATCGCCCGCTCCACCTCCATAAGCTCTGGGTGCTGCCGGCGGAGCTCTTGCATGTAGGCCTCGTCAGCGGCCTCGGCCTCGAAGCGCTCCCACGCCTCGCGGTCCTCCCACGCCATAGCCGAGCTCACCACCCCTGGCTCGGGCGGAACAAGGTCGACCGGACGTGTGCCGAAGGGGAAATTGAGCCTAGCCGCCACGCGGTGGTAGCGGACCTGCCAGCGGTCGTATTCCATGGCCGTGAGCTCGACCGTGTGGAAGCTACCGAGCCACCGGCGGGTGTGGGTCTCCCGATCTGTAATCTCGGCGACCCACGTCCCCCACCGCTGCTCCCGGACCCCGATGTAGGAACTCGTCGGCTGCCACGTGCTACCTCTTGAGCACTGCGTTGGTTTTCCCTTGAAGAGGAAAGCGTGATGTAGTAAAGCAGTGTAAGTATTTCCCTCAGTTTTTGAGAACCAAGGTATCAATCCAGTAGGATACCACGCGCGAGTCACCTCGTACCTACACAAACAAATAAGAACCTCGCAACTAACGTGATCAAGGGGTTGTAAATTCCTTCACGACCACTTGCAAGAGTGAGATCTGATAGAGATGATAATAATAAAATAAATATTTTTGGTATTTTTATGATATAGATTGAAAGTAAAGACTGCAAAATAAAATAGATTGGAAACTTGTATGATGGAAAATAGACCCGGGGGCCATAGGTTTCACTAGTGGCTTCTCTCAAGATAGCAAAAGTATTACGGTGGTTGAACAAATTACTGTCGAGCAATTGATAGAAAAGCGAATAATTATGAGAATATCTAGGCATGATCATGTATATAGGCATCACGTCCGTGGCAAGTAGACCGAAACGATTCTGCATCTACTACTATTACTCCACACATCGACCGCTATCCAGCATGCATCTAGAGTATTAAGTTCATAAGAACAGAGTAACGCCTTAAGCAAGATGACATGATGTAGAGGGATAAACTCGTGCAATATGATGTAAACCCCATCTTTTTATCCTCGATGGCAACAATACAATACTTGTCGTTTCCCTTTCTGTCACTGGGATCGAGCACCCCAAGATTGAACCCAAAGCTAAGCACTTCTCCCATTGCAAGAAAGATCAATCTAGTAGGCCAAACCAAATTGATAATTCAAAGAGACTTGCAAAGATAAACCAATCATACATAAAATAATTCAGAGAAGATTCAAATATTGTTCATAGATAAACTTGATCATAAACCCACAATTCATCAGATCTCGACAAACACACCGCAAAAAGAAGAGTTACATCGAATAGATCTCGAAGAGAATCGAGGAGAACTTTGTATTGAGATCCAAAGAGAGAGAAGGAGCCATCTAGCTACTAGCTATGGACCTGAAGGTCTGAAGTAAACTACTCACACATCATCGGAGGGGCGATGGAGTTGATCTAGAGGCCCTCCGTGATCAATGCCCCCTCCGGCGGAGCTCCGAAAAAGGCCCCAAGATGGGATCTCGTGGGTACAGACGGTTGCGGTGGTGGAATTAGGTTTTCGTGGTGCTCTTGGATGTTTGTGGGGTACATGGATATATATAGGAGGAAGAAGTAGGTCGGTGGAGCAACGAGGGGCCCACGAGGGTGGAGGGCGCGCCTAGGGGGGTAGGCGCAACCCCTGCCTCGTGGCCTCCTCGTTGATTGCTTGACGTCCACTCCAAGTCCTCTGGATAACGTTTTTTTCCAAAAATCACATTCCCGAAGGTTTCATTCCGTTTGGACTCCGTTTGATATTCCTTTTCTATGAAACACTGAAATAGGCAAAAAAATAGCAATTTGGGCTGGGCCTCCGGTTAATAGGTTAGTCCCAAAAATAATACAAAAGTGTAAAATAAAGCCCGTTATCATCCAAAACAGATGATATAATAGCATGGAACAATAAAAAATTATAGATGCGTTGGAGACGTATCAAGCATCCCCAAGCTTAATTCCTTCTCGTCCTCGAGTAGGTAAATGATAAAAACAGAATTTTTGATGTGGAATGCTTCCTAACATATTTCTCAATGTAATCTTCTTTATTGTGGCATGAATGTTCAAATTCGAAAGATTCAAGACAAAAGTTTAATTTTGACATAAAAATAATAATACTTCAAGCATACTAACTAAGAAATCATGTCTTCTCAAAATAACATGGCCAAAGAAAGTTCATCCCTACAAAATCATATAGTTTGGTCATGCTCCATTTTCGTCACACAAGAATGCTCTAATCATGCATAACCCCGATGACAAGCCAAGCAATTGTTTCATACTTTAATAATCTCAAACTTTTTTCAACTTTCACACAATACATGAGCGTGAGCCATGGATATAGCACTATGGGTGGAATAGAATATAATTGAGGGGGTTATGTGGAGAAGACAAAAAAGGAGAAAGTCTCACATCAACGCGGCTAATCAATGGTCTAGGGAGATGCCCATCGATCGATGTCAATGCAAGGAGTAGGGATTGCCATGCAACGGATGCACTAGCGCTATAAATGTATGAAAGCTCAACAAAAGAAACTACCTGGGTGTGCATCCAACTTGCTTTGAGGAAGATATAAGGAGGTAGGTATGGTGGCTGTTTTGAGGAAGATATAAGGAGGTTTATGTGTGATAGAGCGTATCGTATCACGGGGTTTGGATGCATCGGCGAAGTTTGCACCAACTCTCAAGGTGAGAAAGGGAAATGCACGGTACCGAAGAGGCTAGCAATGATGGAAAGGTGAGAGTGTGCATAATCCATGGACTCAACATTAGTCATAAAGAACTCACATACTTATTGCAAAAATCTACAAGTCATCAAAAATCAAGTATTATGCGCATGCTCCTAGGGGGATAGATTGGTAGGAAAAGACCATCGCTCATCCCCGGCCGCCACTCATAAGGAAGACAATCAAATAACACGTCATGTTTCAAATTTGTTACACAACGTTTACCATACGTGCATGCTACGGGACTTGAAAACTTCAACACAAGTATTCCTCAAATTCACAACTACTCAACTAGAACAACTTTGATATCACTATCTCCATATCTCAAAACAATATCAAGTATCAAACTTCTCTTAGTATTCAATGCACTTATATGATAGTTTTTATTATGCCTAAAAGCAAATTGCCATGTTGTTCTAAAGGACACTCAAAATAATATAAGTGAAGAATGAGATATCAATTATTTCTATAAAATAAAACCACCACCATACTCTAAAATATATAAGTGAAGTACTAGAGCAAAAAACTATATAGCTCAAAAGATATAAGTGAAGCACATAGAGTATTCTAATAAATTCCAGTTCATGTGTGTCTCTCTCAAAAGGTGTGTGCAGCAAGGATGATTGTGGTAAACTAAAAAGCAAATACTCAAATCATACAAGATGCTCCAAGCAAAACACATATCATGTGGCGAATAAAAATATAGCTCCAAGTAAAGTTACCGATAGACGAAGACGAAAGAGGGGATGCCTTCCGGGGCATCCCCAAGCTTAGGCTTTTTGGCGTCCTTGTATTTTACCTTGGGGTGCCATGGGCATCCCCAAGCTTAGTCTCTTGCCACTCCTTGTTCCATAATCCATCAAATCTTTACCCAAAACCTGAAAACTTCACAACACAAAACTTAAAAGAAAATCTTCGTGAACTCCGTTAGTAAAAGAAAACAAACCACCACTTCAAGGTACTGTAATGAACTCATTCTTTATTTATATTGGTGTTAAACCTAGTGTATTCCAACTTCTCTATGGTTTATAAACTCTTTTACTAGCCATAGATTCATCAAAATAAGCGAACAACACACGAAAAACAGAATCTGTCAAAAACAGAACAGTCTGTAGTAATCTGTAGGTTTCGAATAATTCTGGAACCCGAAAAATTCTAAAATAAATTTCTGGACGTGAGGAATTTATCTATTAATCATATAAAAAAATAATTAAGTAAATAGCACTCTCCAGTAAAAAATGGCATCAATTCTCGTGAGCGCTATAATTTCTGTTTTTTACAGCAAGATCAAAAAGACTTTCCCCAAGTCTTCCCAACGGTTCTACTTGGCACAAACACTAATTAAACACAAAAATACACAACCAAAACATAGGCTAGATAAATTATTTATTACTAAACAGGAATTAAAAAGCAAAGAACAAAAATAAAATTGGGTTGCTTCCCAACAAGCGCTATCGTTTAACGCCCCTAGCTAGGCATACAAGCGAGGATAAATCTAGGTATTGCCATCTTTGGTAGGCAATCCATAAGTGGCTCTCATAATAGATTCATAAGGTAATTTAATTTTCTTTCTAGGTAAGTGTTCCATGCCTTTCCTTAACGGAAATTGGAATCTAATATTCCCTTCCTTCATATTAATAATTGCACCAATCGTTCTAAGGAAAGGTCTACCAAGAATAATAGGACATGAAGGATTGCAATCTATATCAAGAACAATGAAATATACGGGCACATAATTCCTATTTGCAACAATAAGAACATCATTAATCTTTGCCATAGGTTTCTTAATGGTGGAATCCGCAAGGTGCAAGCTTAGAGAACAATCATCAAATTCACGGAAACCTAGCAAATCACACAAAGTTTTTGGAATCGTGGAAACACTAGCACCCCAATCACACAAAGCATAGCATTCATGATCTTTAATTTTTATTTTTATAATCGGTTCGCACTCATCATAAAGTTTTCTAGGGATAGAAACTTCCAACTCAAGTTTTTCTTCATAAGATTGCATAAAAGCATCAACGATATGTTTAGTAAAAGCTTTATTTTGACTATAAGCATGAGGAGAATTTAGCACAGATTGCAACAAGGGAATACAATCTATCAAAGAGCAATTATCATAATTAAATTCCTTGAAATCCAAGATAGTGTGTTCATTTCTATTTAAAGTTTTGACCTCTCCAATCCCACTTTTATCAACTTTTGCATCAAGATCTAAAAACTCCGATTTTTTGGGACGCCTTCTAACTAAAGCTGACTCATCTCCAGTCCCATCATTATCAAGATTCATATTGCAAAACAAAGATTTAATAAGGGACACATCAATCACTTTTAGATCTTCAACCTTATTATCATGAAAACTAGAAGAACACGCTTTTACAAAACAATCTCTTTTAGCACGCATCCTAGCGGTTCTTCCTTTGCACTCATCAATGGGAATTCTCATGGCTTTGAGAGACTCATTGATATCATGCTTAGGTGGAATAGATCTAAGTTTCAAAGAGTCAACATCAAGAGAAATTCTATCCACGTTCGTAGCCAACTCATCAATCTTAAGCAATTTTTCTTCAATCAAAGCATTGAAACTCTTTTGCGAACTAATAAATTCTTTAATACTAGATTCAAAATCAGAGGGCATATTATTATAATTTCCATAAGAATTGTTGTAGGAATTACCATAATTATTAGAGGAATTACTAGGAAACGTCCTAGAATTAAAATTACCTCTATACGCGTTATTACCAAAATTGTTCCTACCAATAAAATTCACATCCATAGATTCATTATTATTCTCAATCAAAGTAGACAAAGGCATATCATTATGATCAATAGGAGCACTCTTATTAGCAAACAATTTCACAAGTTCATCCATCTTTCCACTCAAAACATTAATCTCTTCAATTGCATGCACCTTTTTACTAGTAGATTTTTCGGTGTGCCATTGAGAATAATTAACCATAATATTATCTAGGAGTTTGGTAGCTTTTCCTAAAGTGATTTACATAAAAGTGCCTCCCGCGGCCAAATCTAAAAGATGTGTGGAAGCAAAATTCAATCCGTCATAAATTTTTTGTATAATCATCCATAAATTCAAACCATGTGAAGGGCAATTACGTATCATTGATTTCATCCTCTACCAAGCTTGTGCAACATGTTCATGATCAAGTTGCTTAAGATTCATAATATTGTTTCTAAGAGAGATGATCTTAGCGGGAGGAAAATACTTAGAGATAAAAGAATCTTTGCACTTATTCCATGAATCAATACTATTTTTAGGCAAAGACGAAAACCAAGCTTTAGCATGATCTCCAACTGAAAACGGAAATAGCTTAAGTTTAACAATATCGTTGTCCACATCTTTCTTCTTTTGCATATCACATAAATAAACAATGTTGTTTAGATGGGTAGCGGCATCTTCACTAGGAAGGCCAGAAAACGGATCTTTCATGACAAGATTCAGCAAAGCAGTATTAATTTCACAAGATTTAGCATCGGTAAGAGGAGCAATCGGAGTGCTAATAAAATCATTATTGTTGGTATTGGCAAATTCACACATTTTAGTATTATCTTGAGCCATCGTGACAAGCAAGCAATCCAACACACAAGCAAACAAGAAGCAAGCAAAAAAGAGGCGAAAGGAAAAAGAGGACGAAAGGAAAAGAGGGCGAATAAAACGGCAAGGGTGAAGTGGGGGAGAGGAAAACGAGAGGCAAATGGCAACTAATGTAATGCGAAGGATAAGAGTTGTCATGGGTACTTGGTATGTCTTGACTTGGCGTAGATCTCCCGGCAACGGCGTCAGAAATCCTTCTTACTACCTCTTAAGCACTGCGTTGGTTTTCCCTTGAAGAGGAAAGGGTGATGCAGTAAAGCACCACAAGTATTTCCCTTAGTTTTTGAGAACCAAGGTATCAATCCAGTACGAGACCACGCGTGAGTGACCTTGTACCTACACAAACAAATAAGAACCTCACAACCAACATGATAAAGGGGTTGTCAATCCCTTCACGGCCACTTGCAAGAGTGAGATCTGATAGAGATGATAATAATAAGATAAATATTTTTGGTATTTTTACGATCTAGATTGAAAGTAAAGATTGCAAAATAAAATAGATTGGAAACTTGTATGATGGAAAATAGACCCAGGGGCCATAGGTTTCACTAGTGACTTCTCCCAAGATAGCATAAGTATTACGGTGGGTGAACAAATTACTGTCGAGCAATTGATAGAAAAGCGAATAATTATGAGAATATCTAGGCATGATCATGTATATAGGCATCACGTCCGTGGCAAGTAGACCGAAACGATTTTGCATCTACTACTATTACTCCACACATCGACCGCTATCCAGCATGCATCTAGAGTATTAAGTTCATAAGAACAGAGTAACGCCTTAAGCAAGATGACATGATGTAGAGGGATAAACTCATGCAATATGATGTAAACCCCATCTTTTTATCCTCGATGGGAACAATACAATACGTGTCGTTTCCCTTTCTGTCACTGGGATCGAGCACTGCAAGATTTAACCCAAAGCTAAGCATTTCTCCCATTGCAAGAAAGATCAATCTAGTAGGCCAATCCAAACTGATAATTCAAAGAGACTTGCAAAAATAAACCAATCATACATAAAAGAATTCAGAGAAGATTCAAATATTGTTCATAGATAAACTTGATCATAAACCCACAATTCATCGGATCTCGACAAACACACCACAAAAAGAAGAGTTACATCGAATAGATCTCCAAGAGAATCGAGGAGAACTTTGTATTCAGATCCAAAGATAGAGAACAAGCCATCTAGCTACTAGCTATGTACCTGAAGGTCTGAAGTAAACTACTCACACATCATCGGAGGGGCCATGGAGTTGATGTAGAGGCCCTTCATGATCAATGCCCCCTCTGGCGGAGCTCCGGAAAAGGCCCCAAGATGGGATCTCTTGGGTACAGAAGGTTGCGGCAGTGGAATGAGGTTTGTGGTGCTCCTGGATGTTTGCGGGGTTCATGGATATATATAGGAGGAAGAAGTAGGTCAGTGGAGCAATGAGGGGCCCATGAGGGCCTCGTGGCCTGCTCGTTCATTGCTTGACGTCCACTCCAAGTCCTCTGGATCATGTTTGTTCCAAAAATCACGTTCCCGAAGGTTTCATTCCGTTTGGACTCCGTTTGATATTCCTTTTCTATGAAACACTCACTACAAAAAAAGACACATCGTGACATTTTGGGCTGAATGAAATTTTTTCTGTCATACTTATGACAATATGACAATAATTGTGACAAAATATGGTATCATCATAGATGTGGTGGGGTCATACTTCTATGACAAAAAATCATGACAAAAAATGGGCTTTTCGTCCTGGGTGGGCCGGAGACGCAGCTGCATGACATTCTTTGGGCCATCCATGACGGAAAAAAACCATGGTAGAAGCGAGGGTGAGGAAAATATCAGGGTGTTCCCGGTTACGGTGGGTGGTCGGGGCCGAGCGATGCGTGTTTCTCTCGTACACGCACACGCGTGGGTGCGAGGCGTTGGGCTCTAACTGAACCCGAGCGAGGCATTGGGCTCTAACTGAACTCGAGCGATTGCACAGCAGGCTACGCGTTACTGAACCCGAGCGATCGATCGATGGCTGTTAACTAAACTCGATCGAGCGATTCCTTCGCTACTGCTGCTAACTGAAGCCGGTCGATGCTACCTCTGGATGAACAGTGAGCATTGCTGGGGGTTTTGGATGAACAGTTCCTGGTGGGGTTGGATGAACATGACCCCGTGGTGTTGCCTCTGGATGTCTGGATGACCAGGACCCCGTGGAGGGATGGATGACCAGGACCTCATGGAGGGCTGGATGAACAGGACCACCCCATGGAGGGCAGGATGAACAATGGATGGTGGAGGGCTGGATGAACAGTAGCCCGTGGAGGGATGGTTGAACAGGAGCCCGTGGAGAGGGCTGGTTGAACAATAGCCGGTGGAGTAGCGCGCGATGGAGGCTGGATGAACAGGAGCCCGTGGATGAACAGTCGCAGGTGGAAGCTGGAGGAGGTCGACGATGGATGAACAGTAGCCCATGGAGGCTGGAGGGGGTCGACGGTGGAGATGAATAGTATCCCGTGGAGTCCCGTTTTGCGGTGCGCCACACCCCTCCCGATGAACAGGACCCCCGTTTCGACCGTACAGCTCCAACACAAGTATGTTTCCTCCGTTTTGTGGTACGCCACACCCCTCCCGATCAACATGACCCCTGTTTTGACCGTAGGAGGTCCGTTTCCTCTGTTTTGCGGTACGCCAGACCCCTCTCGATGAACAAGATCCCGTTTCGAACGTGGCCGGTCAAACACAAGGCCGTTTCCTCCGTTCTGCAGTACGCCAGGCCTCGTTTCCATCGGCTGTTCCGTCCAAGCCCTCCCGATGAACACGACGACGCATTTTGTTCTAACCCAGCCGGTTGGCTCCCCATGAACACAACACAGTTTCTCCGTTCTGACCCAGCCATGTACATGAGCCCTGGCCGTACGTATGCGCGAGTAGGCGTTCGAGACCTGACCCGTATGTACGTATGTGGCCATATTTTCTTTCTTGCACACTGGCCACTGTACGTATGTGTACATGCTACAGGCACGCCTCTACTACTACACGTGCGAGCCTCTACATCGACCTGTATGTACGTACACGTTCGCGACCAGAATGACAACGCTACGTACGCTTCGAATAGGTGGGTCCTGACTGTCAGGCACTTCCATGCGTGCGAAGATGTAGCTGGTGGGTCCCAACAGTCAGGGGGGTGAATCGTTTTTTTGCCCGGACGCACTTCCTTGCGTGCGAAGATGTAACTAATGGGCCCCAGCAGTCAGGGGGAAACGTTTTTTCACGAAATACGGTGGCTCGTCTGGTGGGTCCCCGCTGTCAGGTGGAGGAATAATTATTTTGCACGTAATAAGGAGGCACTTACTTGCTGCGGCCGTGGACCCAGCTGTCAGCCTCTCCACGTATAGTCCACGTCCAATGGAAGCCGTTCCTTGACCACGTTGCACCGAGAGCACCAGGGCGGTGGACGATGGTGAGGCCTAGGGAGGGGACAACGCGGAGCCGGGGAAGACGCGGCAGTGGATGTCCACGCGCAGAGGAGTATGAGGGTTCACTGGTTCGCTATGGTGTGAGGCTTTCGTCGCCGCAGAATAACAGGGGGTGTGGTTGAGTAGAGGGATGGCTTGGCAGCGGTGGGAGTAGTAGGGGGCGGTGAGGCCTCCGCCGCATCGCAACCGGCCACGGGAGGCAGGAGCACGAGGCACGACCGACGCTGGTTTGGGCGGCTGGAGCAAGAAGACCAGAGGTTGAAGAAGCACTACGACCGTTGGATGGACATCGTACGGTCACTGGAGCTAGAATCGTGCATATTGACTAACTTTACAAAGCCCTCCGTCCCCATCAACTTAGTAGGCCCACAGGTCAGCCTGCAACTATACTGGGTCCCAACTAGCAGGGGGAGTATTCATTTTTATGCGTAATAAGGAGGCACTTCCTTGCGTGCGAAGATATAGCTGGTGGGTCCAAGCTGTCAGCGGCGGAAATGTTTTTTTCGAGAAATACAGAGGCCCTTTCGGTGGGTCCCAGATGTCAGGTAATAAGGAGGTATTTCCTTGCATGTGGCCGTGGACCCAGCTGTCAGCCTCTCCATGTACAGTCCACTTCAGATGCATGTCGGTCGTTGACCATGTTGACCAGGCCGCGCCGAGGGCACCAGGGCGGTGGACGCCGGCGAGGCCTAGGAAGGGAACAACACAGAGGTAGGGAAGACTCGGCAGTTGTTTCCCACGCGGAGGGGAGTTCGACTGTACGAGGGTTTACTGCTTCGTTTGCCATCGCCGGAGAATAACAACAGGTGTCGGTGAGTAGAGGGATGGCTAGGCCAGCGATGGGAGTACGGTGGGCGGTGAGGCCTGCGCGGCAGCACAGCCGGCCGCGGGGAGGAGGGAGCAGGCAGTCCCGCCGACGCTTGTTTGAGCGGCTAGAGCAGGAAGAGCAGAGATTGAAGAAGCACGACGACCGTTGGATGGACATCCAACAATCACTACTTGTGCGTCAACCTTTTTTTATGAAAGCATCAAATCTGTGGAAAACATCATGCAACCCATCTGCCATTATTTCTAATAATTTACAGCCCATTTTCTAATTCTTAAGGTTTTTTTGGAGCCCATATTCTTTTTGTTAGCATTACAACCCATATTGTGGCCACGGTTAAAAATTATACGAATTTTTGCATATTTCGGTGCGGTCCGAACTATTTTTAATCCTGAATTCCGAGTCACATTCAAACTGATTTTAAAAATAAATGTATATCAATATAAAATCCAACAAACTATCCACGCATAAAAATCAATGCAATTCAAAATCTTGAAATGAAAAAAATAAATTTGAAACTAATTGCCGGTTTGACGTGTTTTAAAAATGTACAACCCATTTCTCATTGCTGATAGGCCATTTTCTTGGCCAGCCGAATGAACCTCTCCTCGTATTGAAAGATTTGCAGCCCAACAGGCCTGACAAAGTGACTTACTTGGAAAATCACAAAAAACTGGGCTGTGGCCGTGGCCTAGCTGTCAGCCTCTCCACATACAGTACTCTTCCGATGGAAGTCGGTCCTTGACCACATTGACCACGCTGCGCAGAGAGCACCAAGGCGGTGGACGATGGCGAGGCCTAGGAAGGAAACATCATATAAGTTTTCGATCTACCATTCTATTTTACTATTTACTTTGCAATCTTTACTTTTCAATCTGTACAACAAAAATACCAAAAATATTTATCTTATTATCTCTATCCGATCTCACTTCCATAAGTGACCATGAAGGGATTGACAACCCCTTTATCACGTTGGTTGCGAGGTTCTTGTTTGTTTGTGCAGGTACTAGGCGACTTGCGTGTAGTCTCCTACTTGATTGATATCATGGTTCTCAAAAACTAAGAGAAATACTTATGCTAGTTTGCTGCATCACCCTTTCCTCTTCAAGGTAAAACCAATGCATGCTCAAGAGGTAGCAGCAAAAATATGCAAACAATGCAAATATAACAACAATCTTTCTAAACAGGACAGATTGTAAAGGATGAAGAAGGATCCATACTTATATAACTCAAAAAAAATCTGAAAATTTACCACACTGTAGAAAATTTATCATAGCTTATTGTGAAAATAAAATTCAACATTTTATCACATTCTGACTTTTCTCATGAATTCACGCACTAGCGTGCAATTTTCTGTTTTCAAACAACAACGTAAAGATTTGTAAAATATGCATGGCAAAGGCTATACTTGACATTTTTATTGAAGTAAAAGAAACAAAACATTACTATAAATAAAAGCAAGCAAATCCTAATAAAATAAACTGAGGCTCCAAGCAAGACACATATCATGTGACGAATAAAAATATAGCTCCAAGTGAGATGATCGATAATGTTGAAGACGAAAGAGGGGATGCCTTACGAGGCATCCCCAAGCTTAGTTGCTTGGGATTCCTTGAGTATTACCTTGGGGTGACTTGGGCATCCCCAATATTATGGTCTTGCCACTCCTTATTCTCTTCGTATCGATATCTCACCCAAAACATGAAAACTTTAATCACACAAAACTTAACGGAACTTCGTCAGATGGGTTAGTATGATAAAGAGCAAACCATTCACTTTGGTACTCTCAATGGAAAGATTCATAATTATTTCCACATAATTCTTACTGTACCTTATCATTTCCACAATTTATATCAATTAATATAAGTTATGGAAACACTAAAACAAGCAAACTATGGATTGAAAATAGAATTTGTCAAAAACAGAACACCTATAATGATCTGAATAATGACCATACTTCTGCAACTCTAAGAATTCTGAAAAATTAGGAAAACAAGGGAAATTTGTATATCAATCATATTTAAAAAATTCAGAGCAAAATCATGTTTTTGTGAATTTACAAAATTCTAGAACTGGGTGCAAAAGTTTCTGTTTTTGCACAGAATCAAATCAACTGTCATCCACTCTATCCCAAAGGCTTTACTTGGCACTTTATTGAAACAAAATCTATAGAACATGATTACTACAGTAGCTTAATCATGTGAACACACAAAAACAGTAGGGGTAAATGTTGGGTTGTCTCCCAACAAGCACTTTTTCTTTAATGCCTTTTTTTCTAGGCATGATGATTTCAATGATGCTCGCATAAAAGATAAGAATTGAAACACAACAAGAGCATCATGAAACACATAGCAAGCACATTTAAGCCTAGCCCACTTCCTATGCATATGGATTTTGTGAGCAAAAAACTCATGGGAGCAGGAACCTACTAGCATAGGAAGGCAAAACAAGCATAACTTCAAAACTTTCAACACATAGATAGAAACTTGATATTATTGCAATAGGTAAAAGCATATGCTCCTCTATCATAATAATGTTCATTAGCATCCTGAATGAAGTGAACAATATAGCTATCTCATAAAGCATTCTTTTCATGATCCACAAGCATAGAAATTTTATTACTCTCCACATAAGCAAATTTATTCACATGAATAGTAGTGGGAGCAAACTCAACAAAATAAACTATCATGTGATACTTGATTGGGATAATCAACTTGAGCATTAAAATCATGATGACAAGTTTAATGGATATCATTACTCTTTATAGCATACATATCATCACAATAATCATCATAGATAGCAACTTTTTATCATAGTCAATTGAAACCTCTTCCAAAGTAGTGGATTCATCATTAAATAAAGTTATGACCTCTTCAAATCCACTTTCATAATTATTACAAAAAGATTCAACACCCTCCAAAATAGTGGGATCATTACCTATAGTTGACACTCTTCCAAACCCACTTTCATCAATATAATCATCATAAATAGTAGGCATGCAATCATTATAACAAATTTGCACATCAAATCTTGCGGGACTAAAAATATCATATTCATCAAACATAGCATCCCCAAGCTTATGGCTTTGCATATCATTAGCACCATGGATATTGAAAGAATTCATACTAACAACATTGCAATCTTTCTCATCATTCAAAGTTTTTGTGCCAAACAGTTTGTTGAATTCCTCTTCTATCAGTTGAACACAATTTTCCTTTCCATCAATTTCAAGAAAGACATGATAAAGACGAATAATATGAGGCAACCTCAATTCCATTTTTTGTACTTTTCTTCCATAAAAAAACTAGTGATAAACAAGAAACTAAAAGATTCAATTGCATGATCTAAAGATATACCTTCAAGCACTCACCTCCCCGGAAATGGAGCCAGAAAAGAGCTTGATGTCTACTATGCAACTTTATTCTTGTAGACTCGTGTTGGGTCCCCAAGCATAGAGTTTTGTAGGGCGGTAGCAATTTTCCCTCAAGTGGATGACCTAAGGTTTATCAATCCATGGTAGGCGTAGGATGAAGATGGTCCCTCTCAAACAACACTGCAACCAAATAACAAAGAGTCTCTTGTGTCCCCAACACACCAAATACAATGGTAAATTGTATAGGTGCACTAGTATGTGAAGAGATGGTGATACAAGTGTAGTAAGTAAAAAAAGTGGGCTCAAAAGACACTGCAATGCCTGAAAATGAGGCCTAGGATCTGTACTTAATGTGAACTTTAAAGTAGGCTATAGCTTTATTCATATCTATCAGGTTCAAACAACCAATGCATTATTCGATTCACAGGTACACATGTTTAAGAATTACATAAGCACCAAATAAAGAATGATGAACCAGGGTTCTATACTTGTACTATTACAAATGGTAAAGAAAGAGGCGACACACATTCCGGTTGCTGAACAAGGTGAAGCAGAATGGCCCTATTGTGCTCTGTTGGATGCAGAAGGCATGCAGGACTATAGTCCAACCACTTGTGATGGCCGGCCACCAATCATGTAGTTTGTGAGGTAATCTTGAGTAAACTGCTTCAGGATCCAGTGCAAAAGAAAAAAAGATTCAGACATTGTCATCTAACACAACTCATCACGGGCAGTAAAAAGAAGGCTACATGGTTCTTACTTACCATCGTGCAGTTCACTGTTGTCTTGCATAAAGTGTAAACAAATAGTTCAATTGACGTCTTTTGAACCATTTTAATAACAATCTTTATCAGTTTCCTCACTTGATGTTAGTTCATGAATATCTCATTGCCCCATACGCAGAAAGGGTCGAAGTGTCGATCTTTGGCAATGATATATGTACCTAAAAGCACCAAGTTAATATTAGAAGCTAAACAACAATTGAAAAATGATGTAGTACAACACTCCCTCTATCCCATTATATAAGATTTTATTACATGTATATCTAGACATCATCAGAACATTAAGGTAACACTCTTCCTTGTTGCTATGTAGCCTGGGATTGCATATTTAGTCATTTAGTACAATGCATGTTGCTATGTAGCCTCAAATATATTAAATATGGCCCTACTTAACCTACTGATAAATGGGTTACAGATATATTCAGTGAAATGTCCAATTCGACGATAAATCCCTTATCAGCCCCAGGCTATATGGTACCAGCTACCGATATCCTGAACAGTGAGTACATATAAGCAATGCGATGAAACTAACCTCGATGGAAAACAACACTGTTCTCAATATTGTCCTGTATAAGTACATATAAAGGCATGTTAAGCACAACAGGCTAAATATCAACAAAATATATCCATGGTAGACAACATAATCTACAAATGATAACTTCAGTGTGCAGGCTTAAGCATGCTAGTTAAGAAAAACAAGAAGTGGAAAGGTGTGTTAACTGCATTAGGCATAACATTTAAAAAAATGCAAATAGTCATTCAAACTGGTATTGTGTAGGTCTAAAGTACACTAGTTATTGTTAAAAAACGAAAGGCATGTTAACTGCAATATCCTTAACGGCAACCAAATATCATAATTCATAGTGGTATTGTTGAAACTGTTATTGATGAAATTGAACTGCACGGCAAATAGTTGCACATATAGAGCATCACATTGTCAAGAACTGAAATAAACAAGTCATAAGGCCATCTCTAGCCGATCCTTTAAAAGTTAAAGGACTAAAACCCTTAGTGGATATATATATATATACTACAGCAATTTTTGGCCTTTTCTAGTCGATCCCCTAAACTTAATGTTGTAAGCTTCAATTTGATCAAGTTCAAAGTAGGTTCAACCGAAAGTAGCATGCATTTAAAAATAACCATAGATAGTTTTGCATAACCGAAAATAAAACATAAATTTAAACTAAGCTAAACTACTTTCGGTCGAAGTAGAGGTCGAGGCAATCCTTCCTCGTCATGTACGGTGTGCCGCGAGCCGGGTCCGGGCCGGTGCCGTCTTCGGGGTCGTTGGGGAAGGCACTCCTCCACTCGTCGTCGTCGATCTCCTCGTCCTTGGGTCCCACCTCGACGCCCTCCGCGCTGTCATCGCCACCGTATTCGACCTCGTCATCAGAGGAGAGAACGATAACCTCGCCACCCTCCACGCCGTCATCCTCGCCGCCTTCGACCTCGTCATCATAGGAGAGCGCAATAACCTCGCCGCCCTTCCCTCCGGCAAAGATCGCCCGCTCCACCTCCATAAGCTCTTGGTGCTGCCGACGGAGCTCTTGCATGTAGGCCTCGTCAGCGGCCTCAGCCTTGAAGCACTCCCACGCCTCGCGGTCCTCCCGCGCCATAACCGAGCTCACCACCCATGGCTCGGGTGGAACGAGGTCGACCGATCGTGTGCCGAAGGGGAAATTGAGCCTAGCCGCCACGCAGTGGTAGCGGACCTGCCAACGCTCGTACTCCATGGCCGCGAGCTCGGCCGTGTGGAAGCTACCGAGCCACCGGCGGGTGTGGGTCTTCCGATCTATAATCTCGGCGACCCACGTCCCCCACCGCCGCTCCCGGACCCCGAGGTAGGACCTCGTCGGCTGCCGGGTGCTACCTCTTGAGCATTGCGTTGGTTTTCCCTTGAAGAGGAAAGCGTGATGTAGTAAAGCAGTGTAAGTATTTCCCTCAGTTTTTGAGAACCAAGGTATCAATCCAGTAGGATACCACGCGCGAGTCACCTCGTACCTACACAAACAAATAAGAACCTCGCAACTAACGTGATCAAGGGGTTGTCAATTCCTTCACGGCCACTTGCAAGAGTGAGATCTGATGGAGATGATAATAATAAGATAAATATTTTTAGTATTTTTATGATATAGATTGAAAGTAAAGATTGCAAAATAAAATAGATTGGAAACTTGTATGATGGAAAATAGACCCGGGGGCCATAGGTTTCACTAGTGGCTTCTCTCAAGATAGCATAAGTATTACGGTGGGTGAACAAATTACTGTCGAGCAATTGATAGAAAAGCGAATAATTATGTGAATATCTAGGCATGATCATGTATATAGGCATCACGTTCGTGGCAAGTAGACCGAAACGATTCTGCATCTACTACTATTACTCCACACATCGACCGCTATCCAGCATGCATCTAGAGTATTAAGTTCATAAGAACAGAGTAACGCCTTAAGCAAGATGACATGATGTAGAGGGGTAAACTCATGCAATATGATGTAAACCCCATCTTTTTATCCTCGATGGCAACAATACAATACGTGTCGTTTCCCTTTCTGTCACTCGGATCGAGCACCCCAAGATTGAACCCAAAGCTAAGCACTTCTCCCATTGCAAGAAAGATCAATCTAGTAGGCCAAACCAAACTGATAATTCAAAGAGACTTGCAAAGATAAACCAATCACACATAAAAGAATTCAGAGAAGATTCAAATATTGTTCATAGATAAACTTGATCATAAACCCACAATTCATCAGATCTCGACAAACACACCACAAAAAGAAGATTTACATCGAATAGATCTCCAAGAGAATCGAGGAGAACTTTGTATTGAGATCCAAAGAGAGAGAAGGAGCCATCTAGCTACTAGCTATGGACCCGAAGGTCTGAAGTAAACTACTCACACATCATCGGAGGGGCGATGGAGTTGATGTAGAGGCCCTCCGTGATCAATGCCCCCTCCGGCGGAGCTCCGAAAAAGGCCCCAAGATGGGATCTCGTGGGTACAGAAGGTTGCGGTGGTGGAATTAGGTTTTCGTGGTGCTCTTGGATGTTTGCGGGGTACATGGATATATATAGGAGGAAGAAGTAGGTCGGTGGAGCAACAAGGGACCCACGAGGGTGGAGGGCGCGCCTAGGGGGGTAGGCGCGACCCCTGCCTCGTGGCCTCCTCGTTGATTGCTTGACGTCCACTCCAAGTCCTCTGGATAATGTTTTTTCCAAAAATCACATTCCCGAAGGTTTCATTCCGTTTGGAGTCCGTTTGATATTCCTTTTCTATGAAACACTGAAATAGGCACAAAAAACAGCAATTTGGGCTGGGCCTCCGGTTAATAGGTTAGTCCCAAAAATAATACAAAAGTGTAAAATAAAGCCCGTTATCATCCAAAACAGATGATATAATAGCATGGAACAATCAAAAATTATAGATACGTTGGAGACGTATCAAGCATCCCCAAGCTTAATTCCTTCTCATCCTCGAGTAGGTAAATGATAAAAACAGAATTTTTGATGTGGAATGCTTCCTAACATATTTCTCAATGTAATCTTCTTTATTGTGGCACGAATGTTCAAATCCGAAAGATTCAATATAAAAGTTTAATTTTGACATAAAAATAATAATACTTCAAGCATACTAACTAAGAAATCATGTCTTCTCAAAATAACATAGCCAAAGAAAGTTCATCCCTACAAAATCATATAGTTTGGTCATGCTCCATTTTCGTCACACAAGAATGCTCTAATCATGCATAACCCCGATGACAAGCCAACCAATTGTTTCATACTTTAATAATCTCAAACTTTTTTCAACTTTCACACAATACATGAGCGTGAGCCATGGATATAGCACTATGGGTGGAATAGAATATAATTGAGGGGGTTATGTGGAGAAGACAAAAAGGAGAAAGTCTCACATCGATGCGGCTAATCAATGGGCTAGGGAGATGCCCATCGATCGATGTCAATGCAAGGAGTAGGGATTGCCATGCAACAGATGCACTAGTAATATAAATGTATAAAAGCTCAACAAAAGAAACTACATGGGTGTGCATCCAACTTGCTTGCTCACGAAGACCTAGGGCACTTGAGGAGGCCCATTGTTGGAATATACAAGCCTAGTTCTATAATGAAAAGTTCCCACTAGTATATGAAAATGACAAAACAAGAGACTCTCTATCATAAAGATCATGGTGCTACTTTGAAGCACAAGTGTGGAAAAAGGATAGTAGCATTGCTCCTTTTTATTTTCTTTTTCTTCTTTTTTGGGGCCTTTTTTTATTTGGGACAATGCTCTATTAATGATGATCATCACACTTCTATTTATTTACAACTCAATGATTACAACTTGATACTAGAACAAGATATGACTCTATATGAATGCCTCCGGCGGTGTACCGGGATTGCAATGAATCAAGAGTGACATGTATGAAAAAATTATGAACGGTGGCTTTGCCAAAAATACGATGTCAACTACATGATCATGCAAAGCAATATGACAATGATGATGCGTGTCATAATAAATGGAACGGTGGAAAGTTGCATGGCAACATATCTCGGAATGGCTATGGAAATGCCATAATAGGTAGGTATGGTGGCTGTTTTGAGGAAGATATAAGGAGGTTTATGTGTGATAGAGCGTATCGTATCACGGGGTTTGGATGCACCGGCGAAGTTTGCACCAACTCTCAAGGTGAGAAAGGGAAATGCACGGTACCGAAGAGGCTAGCAATGATGGAAAGGTGAGAGTGCGCATAATCCATGGACTCAACATTAGTCATAAAGAACTCACATACTTATTGCAAAAATCTACAAGTCATCAAAAATCAAGTATTACGCGCATGCTCCTAGGGGGTTAGATTGGTAGGAAAAGACCATCGCTCGTCCCCGGCCGCCACTCATAAGGAAGACAATCAAATAACACCTCATGTTTCAAATTTGTTACACAATGTTTACCATACGTGCATGCTACGGGACTTGAAAACTTCAACACAAGTATTCCTCAAATTCACAACTACTCAACTAGAACAACTTTGATATCACTATCTCCATATCTCAAAACAATATCAAGTATTGTTCAAATATTGTTCATAGATAAACTTGATCATAAACCCACAATTCATCGGATCTCGACAAACACACCACAAAAAGAAGAGTTACATCGAATAGATCTCCAAGAGAATCGAGGAGAACTTTGTATTGAGATCCAAAGATAGAGAACAAGCCATCTAGCTACTAGCTATGGACCCGAAGGTCTGAAGTAAACTACTCACACATCATGGGAGGGGCCATGGAGTTTATGTAGAGGCCCTTCGTGATCAATGCCCCCTCTGGCGGAGCTCCGGAAAAGGCCCCAAGATGGGATCTCTTGGGTACAGAAGGTTGCGGCGGTGGAATGAGGTTTGTGGTGCTCCTGGATGTTTGCGGGGTTCATGGATATATATATAGGAGGAAGAAGTAGGTCAGTGGAGCAAAGAGGGGCCCATGAGGGTGGAGGGCGCGCCCAGGGGGTAGACGCGCCCCCTGCCTCGTGGCCTGCTCGTTCATTGCTTGATGTCCACTCCAAGTCCTCTGGATCATGTTTGTTCCAAAAATCACGTTCCCGAAGGTTTCATTCCGTTTGGACTCCGTTTGATATTCCTTTTCTACAAGATACTCACTACAAAAAAAGACACATCGTGACATTTTGGGCCGAATGAATTTTTTTCTGTCATACTTATGACACTATGACAATAATTGTGACAAAACACGGTATCATCATAGATGTGGCGGGGTCCTACTTCTGTGACAAAAAATCATGACAAAAAATGGGCTTTTCGTCCTGGGTGGGCCAGAGACGCAGCTGCATGCCATTCTTTGGGCCGTCCATGACGGAAAAAACCATGGTAGAAGCAAGGGTGAGGAAAATATCAGGGTGTTCCCGGTTACGGTGGGTGGTAGGGGCCGAGCGATGCGCGTTTCTCTCATACACGCACACGCGTGGGTGCAAGGTGTTGGGCTCTAACTGATCCCGAGCGAGGCATTGGGCTCTAAATGAACTCGAGCGATTGCACAGCAGGCTACGCGTTACTGAACCCGAGCGATCGATCGATGGCTATTAACTGAATTTGATTGAGCGATTCCTTCGCTACTGCTGCTAACTTAAGCCGATCGATGCTGCCTCTGGATGAACAGTGAGCGTTGCTGGGGGTTTTGGATGAACAGTTCCCGGTGGGTTTGGATGAACAGGACCCCGTGGTGTTGCCTCTGGATGTCTGGATGACCAGGACCCCGTGGAGGGATGGATGACCAGGACCCCGTGGAGGGCTGGATGAACAGGACCACCCCATGGAGGGCAAGATGAACAGTGGGTGGTGGAGGGATGGATGAACAGTAGCCCGTGGAGGGATGGTTGAACAGGAGCCCGTGGAGAGGGCTGGTTGAACAATAGCTGATGGAGTAGCGCACGATGGAGGCTGGATGAACAGGAGCCCGTGGATGAACAGTCGTAGGTGGAAGCTGGAGGACGTCCACGGTGGATGAACAGTAGCCCGTGGAGGCTGGAGGGGGTCGATGGTGGAGATGAATAATATCCCGTGGAGTCTCATTTTGCGGTGCGCCACACCCCTCCCGATGAACAGGACCCTCGTTTCGACCGTAGCGCTCCAACACAAGTATGTTTCCTCCGTTTTGCGGTACGCCACACCCCTCCCTATCAACATGGCCACTATTTCAACCGTAGGAGGTCTGTTTCCTCCGTTTTGCGGTACGCCAGACCCCTCTCGATGAACAAGATCCCGTTTCGAATGTGGCCAATCAAACACAAGGCCGTTTCCTCCGTTCTACGGTACGCCAGGCCTCGTTTCCATCGGCTGTTCCGTCCAAGCCCAATCGATGAACACGACGACGCATTTCGTTCTGACCCAGCCGGTTGGCTCCCCATAAACACGACGCAGTTTCTCCATTCTGACCCAGCCATGTACACGAGCCATGGCTGTACGTATGCGCGAGTAGGCGTTCGAGACCCTACCCATATGTACGTATGTGGCCGTATTTTCTTTCTTGCACACTGGCCACTGTACATACGTGTACATGCTATAGGCGCGCCTCTACTACGACACGTGCGCACCTCTACATCGACATGTATGTACGTACACGTTCGCGACCAGAATGACAACGCTACGTACGCTTCGAACAGGTGGGTCCCGGCTGTTAGGCACTTCCATGCGTGCGAAGATGTAGCTGGTGGGTCCCAGCAGTTAGGGGGGTGAATCGTTTTTTTTGCCCGGACGCACTTCCTTGCATGCGAAGATGTAGCTAATGGGTCCCAGCAGTCAAGGGGAAACGTTTTTTCATGAAATACGGTGGCTCGTCCGGTGGGTCCCCGCTGTTAGGTGGAGGAATAATTATTTTGCACGTAATAAGGAGGCACTTACTTGCTGCGGCCGTGGACTCAGCTGTCAGCCTCTCCATGTAAGTCCAATGGATGCCGTTCCTTGACCACGTTGACCACGTCGCACCGAGAGCACCAGGGCGGTGGACGACAGTGAGGCCTAGGAAGGGGACGACGTGGAGCCGGGGAAGACGCGATAGTGGATGCCCACGCGTAGAGAGTATGAGGGTTCACTGGTTCACTACGGTGTGAGGCTTCCGTCGCCGCAGAATAAAATGGGTGTGGTTGAGTAGAGGGATGGCTTGGCAGCGGTGGGAGTAGTAGGGGGCGGTGAGGCCTCCACCGCATCGCAGCCGGCCACGGGAGGCAGGAGCACGAGGCACGACCGATGCTGGTTTGGGCGGCTGGAGCAAGAAGACCAGAGGTTGAAGAAGCACTACCGCCGTTGGATGGACATCGTACGGTCACTGGAGCTAGAATCATGCATATTGACTAACTTGACAAAGCCCTCCGTCCCCATCAACTTAGTAGGCCCACAAGTCAGCTTGCAACTATACTGGGTCCCAACTAGCAGGGGAGTATTCATTTTTTTGTGCGTAATAAGGAGGCACTTCCTTGCGTGCGAAGATATAGCTGGTGGGTCCAAGCTGTCAGTGGCGGTAACGTTTTTTTCGAGAAATACAGAGGCCCTTTCGGTGGGTCCCAGATGTCAGGTAATAAGGAGGTATTTCCTTGGTGTGGCCATGGACCCAGCTGTCAGCCTCTCCATGTACAGTCCACTTCAGATGCATGTCGGTCGTTGACCATGTTGACCAGGCCGCGCCGAGGGCGCCAGGGCGGTGGACGCCGGCGAGGCCTAGGAAGGGAACGACACAGAGGTAGGGAAGACTCGGCAGTTGTTTCCCACGCGGAGGGGAGTTCGACTGTACGAGGGTTTACTGCTTCGTCTGCCATCGCCGGAGAATAACAGCAGGTGTCGATGAGTAGAGGGATGGCTAGGCCAGCGATGGGAGTACGATGGGGCGGTGAGGCCTGCGCGGCAACACAGCCGGCCGCGGGGAGGATGGAGCAGGCAGTCCTGTCGACGCTTGTTTGAGCGGCTGGAGTAGGAAGAGCAGAGATTGAAGAAGCACGACGACCGTTGGATGGACATCCAACAATCACTACTTGTGCGTCAACCTTTTTTTACGAAAGCCTCAAATCTGTGGAAAACATCGTACAACCCATCTGCCATTATTTCTAATAATTTACAACCCATTTTCTAATTCTTAAGGTTTGTTTGGAGCCCATATTCTTTTTGTTAGCATTACAGCCCATATTGTGGCCACGATTAAAAAATTATACGAAATTTTGCATATTTTGGTGCGGTCCGAACTATTTTTAATCCAGAATTTCGAGTCACATTCAAACTGATTTTAAAAATAAATGTATATCAATATAAAATCCAACAAACTATCCACGCATAAAAATCAATGCAATTCAAAATCTCGAAATGAAAAAAATAAATTTGAAACTAATTGCCGGTTTGATGTGTTTTAAAAATGTACAACCCATTTCTCATTGCTGATAGGCCATTTTCTTGGCCAGCCGAATGAACCTCTCCTTGTATTGAAAGATTTGCAGCCCAACAGGCCTGACAAAGTGACTTACTTGGCAAATCACAAAAAAACTGGGTTGTGGCCGTGGCCTAGCTGTCAGCCTCTCCACATACAGTACTCTTCTGATGGAAGTCGGTCCTTGACCACATTGACCACACCGTGCAGAGAGCACCAAGGCGGTGGACGATGGCGAGGCCTAGGAAGGGGACAATGCAGAGCTGGGGAAGACGCGATAGTGGATGTCCACGCGGAAAGGAGTACGAGGGTTCACTAGTTCGGCTGCGGTGTGAGGCTGTCGTCGCCGCAAAATAATAGGGGGTGTGGGTGAGTGGAGGGATGGCCTGGCTAGCAGTGGGAGTAGTATGGGGGCGGTGAGGCCTCCACGGCAGCACAGCCGGCCACGGGAGGTAGGAGTAGGCGGCACGACCGACGCTGCTTTGGGCGGCTGGAGCAAGAAGACCAGAGGTTGAAGAAGCACTAAGGCCGTTGGATGGACATCGTACGGTCACTGGAGCTAGAATTGTTCATATTGACTAAGTTGACAAAGCCCTCCGTCCCCATCAACTTAGTAGGCCCACAAGTCCGCCTCCCA
>NC_041382.1:447016504-447111635 GCF_002162155.2 Triticum dicoccoides
CACTTCCTTGGGTGCGAAGATATAGTTGGTGGGTCCGACCTGTCAGCGGAGGGAACATTTTTTTCGCGAAATACAGAGGCCCTTCCAGCGGGTCCCAGATGTCACGTGGAGGAATCATTATTTTGCACGTAATAAGGAGGCATTTCCTTGTGTGTGGTCGTGGACCCAGCTGTCAGCCTCTCCACGTACATTCCACTTCCGATGGATGTCGTTCCTTGACCATGTTGACCACACCGCGGTTAGAGCACCAGAGCGGTGGACGACGGCAAGGCCTACGAAGGGAACGACACGGAGCCGGGGAAGACACGGCAGTGGCTGCCCACGCGGTGGAGAGTACGAGGGTTAACTGGTTCGACTGCCGTCGCCGGAAAATAATAGGAGGTGTGGGTTAGAGGGATAGAAAGGCCAGGGATGCGAGTATATGATGGGGTCGTGAGGCCTGCCCGGCAGCACATCCGGCCATGGGAGGCGGGAGCAGGCGGTTCCGACGGCACTGGTTTGGGCGTCTGGGGCAGGAAGATCAGAGACTGAAGAAGCACGATTGCTGTTAGATTGACATTTAACGGTCTGACGCTGGTAGAGTCGATTGTTGACTAAGTTTCTTTTTTGATAAACCGTATGTACGCATGAACTTAGTAGGCCCACAAGTCAGCCTCCAAATGTGTGGCAGACAACATAGAGCCCATTTGCTATTTTTTAATAAATTGCAGCCCATTTGCTAATTCTTAAGTAATTCGTTACAACCCATTTTCTGCCCAGGACCACGGTCAAAAAGTTCAACCTTATTTTGCATATTTCGGTGGAGTCCGAACTTTTGTAATCCCGAAATGATAAACATTTTTTAAGAACTTATTAATTTGCCAAAAAAATCGTTTTGTTTTTGTAAGAAAATAAGACATGGGACAATTGAGTTGGTTTAAGGGAAAATCAGTGGTAAAAAAAATCAGCGCTGGGAGGGAAAACAACAACAAAAATAAGGATGTAAATATGAAAAGGGAATTTTATGTATTTTCAATATAATGATACGTGTATATGAACTAGTAAAACTATAGGTAGAGATTAGAAAACGGATGTAGGACATGAGTTTCAAGAGGAAAATAGAATTGGGCTGTGTGTTTGATTGAGTAAAAAAGTGCATGCGGATGTTGTAAGACAAAATATAACTAACGCTGGCGGTCCAGAGGCCAGTAGATACCTGCTGGATCTTTGTGCCCCGTTGTCGTCATGGGCTGGGCCTGTTAAAAACAAAACCAAGCCTAGGCAGTCTACATCCCAGTTGAAACTTGCTCGACCTGAAAAAACAATATACATGCTCAATAAACGAGAGAATTCTGCAAGTACAGACTGATAACTGGGATGCAGTGGGGATATTGTTTTTTCATCATGATAATAAGAGCATGCACTTGTTTTAGAAAATTTGGAGAACCGGGTATTCGAACAGCAGGTGCTTATGCTACCCATCAAATAAAAATCAGGTGCGTGAAAATTCGTTTCGAAACAAATGATTCAACTTTATATCCACATCGACCCTCGACATGATGGTTGGAAGCAAATTCCAAGTTCATACCAAAAGATCATTAACAACAATACCAACTTGCAGACAACAAGGTAGTACGAGTACCAATACCAAACTAACTTAAAATCTTTTTACTCCTGGCCCTATTGTTCGTCTGGTAGAAAATATCGCAGAGGACCAGCTCCCGCTCCTTCTCTTGCTCCAGGTCCCCGAGGTGGTACTGGTGCATCACCCAGTTGGTCCTTTGCTGGTCAAAGTTCTTGTTGGTGTGCAACACCAGAACCTTTTTGCTGCCCGTCTGCCAGCCGTTGACCATCACCAGCAAGGTATTGTCGGTGTTGTGCCACATCACGTGCATTCCGCACTCTGACTGTATCTTGCGATGCGTCCACGTGCCCCATTTGAACGCCCTGGAATTGCGCTGGAAGAAATGCTTGCTTAGGCCACTCAGTGTGATACCTGCAGTATTGTCGAATACAGGTTTTAGTGTACGTAGTTGGCATTTTCATAACATCTTTGGCATGTTGCAGTCACTTGTTTCACTTTTTATTAACTGTCAAATTGTAATTGCTTCACTAGGTCTGCGTCTAAAAAGAAAAATAGAGCTATAAACAAAGGAATATGTTTGTGCAAGTAGACGGCCGATCGATGTCTTACCTCGAAGTTTCTCAGGATGGGTGTAGCATATGACGTGCTCGCTGTCGATGGTTGGTATGAACAAATCGATGAGAGGGTGAGATCTCGCGCTGTCAGCACTCACTTTGGCCTCAAGGTGCTTGATCAGCTCCTGGTCTGTGGGATCGAACTTGACGCCAGCCGGCAGCATCGGCCAATCCTTCTTCGACTTGCATGGGTTAATTCCAGTTATATGGTACTCAATGTATGATCAATCGACTGTTCTTGAAAGTTTTCAACAGATAAGTGGTACTCCAAATCTGAAGACAGAATACCCGAACATGTCGCCGGGATTCTTGTGTCATCTCACGCGCGGCGTGTTGTCATGTCAATTCAATGTGTGGACATGATCAATAATTTGACCGACGTATACTAGTACTGATACTGCACTACTTTCTAGTCGTATTTAGTGTCACATTTTAACAATAGGTTTAACTAACAAGTACACACTTGAAGCCTAAGTGATATATATATATATATATACTGCACATCATCTCCAACATCATTATCAGTACATCCTGTGCAGGTGAGTTAGGATGCACTTGATCCCAGAAAGGTATCTATTCTTCAAACCAGAGGAGTGCTTCAAACTAACAACAATACATAATATCCAACAAAAGAGGGTCGTGCTACAGCAGCAGAATACATGGCTCAGTCTACATATGAGTACGAATCAAGTTGTGCATATTTGCTGTTGGCATGAACCACATTGCCGCATGTCGGGTTTGCAAAAGCCATCCATCGCAAGGAAGCTTGATGCCTTTCACACACTGAAGATTATCTGGCAACAAGCTGTGTCGACGAATCTCTGGATATGGTCATTCATGAAACCCATTGTATGATGTGTAAACGCAGTCCTCCCTCGCGAATGGAAGTTGCATAGCACGGTAATCATAGCCGGTGATATGATCGATGATTAGTTGGATGATTGGATAATTGAGCCCGAGGAACATGGAGTGGTTGCCGAGGCTGTAAACCCGCCTCCAGTTGAATACGCCTGGCCCAACGGAGCTGGGATCTTTCTCGAACATGAAGCAGCCATAGCCATCAATGTCAAGAACGCCCCAGGCATTGTACTGCATGTGGTTTGATGAAATGGTTTGGTCATTTTGGTATGTGCAAATGAGCATCAAATGACCACCATCAGCTGAACGAGCGATAAACCACCACCCATCGGCTGGTATGATTCCAGGTCCTGGAATCATGAAGGCTAGCGCATTTGCGTCTGCTGCAACAATTCAAATTGGAGACCAAAAGGACAAAAATAAACAATCATGTTCAGAGTATGTGTGGAATTAAGATTATTATAACAGTGACACATATCATAGACAGAGAATTGCAATGCTGTGGTCATAATCATACCCCAAGTTAAAAAAATAAGCCAATGGCTTTCATATTCTAGCAATATATCATGGTTCAAACATCATGTAACAATGAGAGGAAAACAGATATGACAGGGCCTACTCATATTCTACCATAGCACTTACTACAATTATCATATCAACTCTATTTTATAACATGCGTTGTTATAAAAATCCTGGAAATGAGAGTAACATATAGCAATCATGAGGTTATACTCATAATATCTATTCTAACAATCATCAGATACCAATTGTTCTCATATCAACTCTAACAATAACATGTGTGGTCATAAAAATCTAGGAATGAGAGGAACATGTAGCAATGATGTGGTTATAGACATACTATACATTCTAAATTTGTAACAATGAACAGGAAGTTGTATTCTTAAGGTAAAGATGAGATGAGATAGAACAATTACACGACGATAGATTCCACCAGTATAGGCAGCCAATCTGTGCGTCGACCGCATAAACGATGCCATCGTGCACTATAGCATCAGACAGAAGTGTTGGGTAAAGAGGATCGACGATGAGCCATAACCATGTATGGCGACCGGATTCCAGATAGACTAATCCCATGTTGAACACGGCAATGAGCTTGCAATCCATGTAGTCTTCTGATGGTGTGGGCACTTTGCAGATTACAACCTTCAGCAAACAGAGGTCGAGCCAAAAGCTCGACGCGTCTCGTGTGTAGTAGGCAGGAGTGTCCGGCGGGCCGTGAGGCTCGATGGCGGCGGTATCCAAAGATGGAAGGGTGATCTCTCGCTGGGTGTAGATATCCACGAGACGCCACAGACTACCGGATTGGTGGATGAGGACGATCCAGTTGGCCTTCATGCCCACCAAGTAGTGGCCGCGAATGAAGGACAGGTGGACGGGTACTGGTAGCATGTCGAGGGGCACCATGGCAACCTCCATAGGATCGTCAAGTTGGTGTCTGGGCACCTGCGAGGATCGGACATCAGCAAGCAGGGTGTCTTGAAAAGAGTCAGCCGGTTGCAGACGAGTAGATGGTACAAAGACACCGAGCATGCGGCCAGACGGACGGTGCTAAGTAGGTCCATACGATTACAGATCTGCTCCAAGAGAACATCGGGGAGGGAATTCCAATTGCGGCTCTGCGTGTCAGTCGGTTCTGCCATTGGGGTTTTCGGTGCCTGCGAGCCAGCGGGGAAGTGGATTCGGGCGGGCGAGCAAAGAAGCTTCTCCTCGTGTGCCTGAGCAGTGAGCGGGGGGATATGGTACGCGCGAGCTACCAAGGAAGATAGAGAGGGCGGGCGAGCAGAGAGTGGGGGAAATGGTGTACGGCCGACGATGGGGAAGAGAGGAGGAACAAGAAGAGAGGAGGAAGAAGAGTGGAAGACGGGGTAGAAAGTGCATTAAATCTCAATTCTACTACTACTACCAGGATATACTGTCCTTCAGAGTGTAAATAGTTACACCGATGACATATGTGTCTACCACAAGAGGGGCCATATGTCAGTTAATGGAGGACAGAAGCGTGCTCTACTAGCAAACATGATGGCAGTATTGGGCAAGGCTGATTTAGTAACACCAACAACGCTGGTTCAGCTTATTAATTAAGTGTCCCATCTACTACAGCGTGTATTGTCACTTCACTGCGAAGACTAGTTGAATGGTTCTCTCTGACCAAGATGGGGAATAATGGATCGCAAAGACTTCCTTTCTACATAATCCCTATGCCTCTACGCTCACTTCACTCATTTTGCTCCATACGTAGTCACTTGTTGAAATCTATAGAAAGAAAAATACTCCGTATTTGGGAACAGAGGGAGGATTTTACTCCGTATTTGGGAACAGAGGGAGTATCACCATATGGAAGGAACAGAGGAAGCTTGAAATATGAACATGTCAATGGGAGGGAGTAAGCCCCATGCATGCATGCATGCATGCAACATGAAACACTCACACATACACATGGACGCACGCAACACTCACGCACCCATGCGGCACACAACACACGACGCAACACACACGCTGACGCTCAAGTGCTGAACCTACTCCCTACGTCCGTGAAAGACTATACATTTAGGGATTTACACATTGACTAGGGCATAATTAACGCCCAAAAGTAGCAGACTTATGTGTGCATGCGACCATTCAGAGAAGAAGATTAAATGAAGGTCGTTGCATGCTATAATTAAGGATACACATGTAGCCTATACCTAGAGCACAAGTTGGTGCATTAGTCAATCAATATCCATTTAGATTAAAGGCTAAATGCATTGGAAGTGTAGATGTACTACACTCTTTGTTTTTAGCAGATTTGTTTGCTCTGCCAACTGACAGGTGGGACCCAGAAACCAAGTGACAATTTAACCAGTCAACAAAGTGCCACGTCGACTATGTGGCCGGTCAGTAGGGTGCAATGCGGTGCTCTACGATGAGCTAGTGATAGTATAATCACCGCAAAACTATATATAGTGACCGTAAAGAGCGTATTGTTACATACGTTGATCGCCAATGTATTTTTCTCATTTCAAATTAAGCCATATTAACAGGAAAGGACATAGTATGGACTAGTACTAGTACTGCTTTGATGTGTCCCGTCAACTCGCCGAACAAGGAGAAGCTTGCTTACTACGCCTCTCCCTCGCCCACGCGCGCGGTGGTTCGCGGGACGAGGAGGGTTTTGACTACAGCGCCCTCTCCGTCTCTGTCTCCCTCGCCCTCGCGGTGGACGTGCAACAGTTCAATCGGTGTCAGATCGCCAGAAGCATAATGTGTATTGTAGTATCATCATTGTTGGACCTTTCAAAGAGGCGAAGAGCCAAGTGCAAGGTTCACACGAGTACAAACTATTGAACCTCCCGAAGAGGCAAAGAGCCAAGCGCAAGGTTTTATAGGAGTTGTCGTCCTAGTAGGAGCGTACTACAACTATAGCGAACGATGCTAATGTATGATGCCGCCACGTCACGTATATCCAAAGCTGTGCCACCTTTTTATTTCGCAAAGAGCATGTTGGAGCCCGTGCAACAACCACACAAGTTGCACGTACACATAACACATTTACTAGTAATAAATTCTAAATGACAAATGCCAGTATGCCACACAAGTTCATCTCCAATTCATGTGATAAATTTGTGCACGACTAGTCTACATATATTCAAAGCGCTACCGTTCACAATTTACCGTACTCCACTTACACGTTATAAATGGACTACATGTCCTCCTCCAGGTTCCAGTCCCAGGTGTTCTTCATGGATGGCACGATCCATAGCGGTGGGAAACGGGAATCATTGTCGCAGCTTTCTAGTTCGGTTCCACACGATAGAGACTCATCCAAGCTGAAGCGGCATAAATCAGGGATAGCGTGTCCCAGCATGTCGTACATCCGGTGGTACGCACTAAAGACACAACCATGCTTCATGAATGGCAGGCCTTCCGTGTCGTGCACGGAAGGTGGCATCCGCTTGACAATGGGGTAGCTGTCCCCAATGAAAAGAGAGTACTCTCCAAGAGTGTTCCTCGGAACCCACGTAGCATCACGGGCGTCGAACTCGGCGCCGTTCATCTGGTACACGCGACATCTCAGATCTGGACACATGGTGACGTACATAGTCAAGGTCCATGCATAATAATGTTGTGCTCAAATATGGCGGCCTGTAATACTGTGCAACAAATAGTACTACTCCGGTATAGAGGAAGTAAAATAACCGGCTTATTATATATAGCCACTCTTGGCTACATGGATGAGATAGTAAGACATGGAAAAACAAAAATGGTGACAGCTAGTGGGTAAAAAGTACTCCAAGGTAAAAAAAAGTACTCCTACTAGTATGTAAGTAGAGTACTAGTACAACAATGAAAGAGAAGGCGAGAGGGTTAAAAAATGGAATACCTGGGTAGATGGTTGTGGTCCGATCGTGGTAGATTGTGTGACCATGTTGCACATCAGTGATACCATGGGTAACGACTGCTAAGATAGTTGATCCCAATATGCCAAAGTCAGCTACAAGGTTCCAGGTTTGACCGAATTGCGGATGCAAATGCACATCCAGGATCAACGATCTTATTTTGATCACGGGATGACTAGTCCCTGCAAAATAATGGAGTACCATTAGGGATGCAAATGATGGTTTGTGCATTTTGTTTGTAATCTCCCGTACCGTAGGATGGCAACCAGATGAAACAAGTCCCCTGGCTTGTCACCGCGAAGATGCGGCCTAGATGGCGCACGGCGTCTTCGAACATGTAGGCGTACAAATCTGCCGCCGCCAACATGCGCCAGCCTCTGCCGTTACTGCCTCTTGCATTGATGGCAATCCTTATGTCGAACACCGCGATGGGATAGTAATCATCGTAGCCGCGTCGCTTTGTCGGCAGGTCCGCAATTGCTATCTTCTTCAATCTCATGTAGGCATCATCATACGTATTCAAGCCCAGCCAATCCGGAAGGTCGATCCCAATGGTGGAGAAGGGGTCTACCCGAACGTCCGCACTGCTGTGGATGTTGTGCAAAATGATGGTGGTATCCGGCCGGAGGTATGCAAGCCAATGTTCATTGGCACCGACCCAAACCTATATATAAGACGGTGGGCAGCGGAGAAATTACAGGATGGAAATGGAATAACTAAGTACTACATGATCAAACTCCATTACTAACCTGCTCATCAGACAAAATCCGACTACCTCTCAACGTCGGCAACTCTAGCGGAGTCAACATGCAACCATGGCAAGGGAGCGGTGGACTGTTCGAAGGATTGTCCCATAGAAGAACCTTCTCCTCGAGGACGCATGGAAGACCAACAAGCATGGCCTTTTCCCAAGCCTTTTTAAGAACCATCTTGAAAAAGTTGGTGCAGGAAGCACCGAGTCTTGCGGCGGTGAGCACGTCAGAGCGGCATGCGATTTCTCCCAGAGGATCGTCGTCCAAGGTATCCCAGCCCCGACGAGGAGGAGAACCGCCTGGCGAATCCATGGGAGCAGCGACGAACTGCCTTCTCTTCGGGGGGAGGGGAACTGGCGAGGAGGAGATAAGAGCGTAGTAACCGCAAGGCCTCGTACTGTAGCAGTACTAGTACTACTTTCTCAACAAGTAGTGCGATGTACTGTACTTCTAGTATAGTGCACCAGTTTTGATCTCTTGAATCTCAGGGCCAAGGAGCTACAGTTGTAAGTGGAGGGTACTACGTACTGTTCTCTAGAACCATTGTTGTACTATCAATGCAGGGAAAGTACACCTGCGTAGTGGCCTAGTGGGTACTCTCGGTGCTCTATTCAGCCGCTCCTCTCACGTAGCTGGTCTACTCAGCCGCTCCTCTCACGCACACACTAGCAGCCTATTTATCAGCGATGGTTACTGCGGGGGCAGAACATTTGAGTTATTTGATACAGCGAGACTAGGCTTTTTGTTTGCATTTGTGGAGGTTTAATGGACCTCATCGAACTTTGTTAGTAGTTCCTTCTTTATGAATGAGATGAAGCAAAGCTTTTGCCTCCATTTCAAAAAAACTCGTCAAGAGGAATTTCTTTTATAGTAGAGCCGATAAGGGAGTGAAGTCCATGCGTGCAACGCCATAAGCTACGGAGTAGTAGTAGAGCACTTTACATACAGAGCCATATTGCACAGTCCCAATGCCCCGCCAGGCTTTTCCGGCTCCCCGGGCTTAATTGGGAGGCGCTAGTTTAAATATGCTAGTACTAGCTGATGAGGAAGCTGCAAGCGAGGTGCGGCTAGGGCGAGCACGTGAGCCACGAGATGTTGGGAAGGAAAACCCGTTCACGTGGCTAGGCTATCCAGTGCACCCAGATTGTGGTGCCGCATGTCCGTTTGACTTCAAAACTCAAACTACCCGTGTAAAATATTGGCTTGCAGTGAAGTTACTATTTAAAAAAGGCCGCCGTGCGTTCGGCCGGGATCGAACCCACAAAACGAGGTATACACTCCCGCGACCACTAGTAGTACTCGTTGGAGTATAACGCAACCTAGAATCGCCTTTTGTCGCTAGTAGTACATTGTTCCTTATAAGAAACACCTAATAATGCAAGAAACCACTAATAATGCCAAGAAACTACTACCACTTGCATACGTGGCAGACTTAAGATAAGACTACCTTATCAACCATTGTACATGCTCTTACAAACCAGCCCTACCAAGAAACGACTACTCTACAAAGTGTCGTTGTAGGCACGTTTGAACCCATGGCCCTGTTTGGATACATTTGTTGTCAATCTAACCCTGCCATCCAAACACCACTTTTGTTAGAGTTAGTTCAGGGTTAGAATCTAACCTCTGACTTAGAGTATCCAAACAAGGCCCATGTCGCCCATTAAGTCAACGCCTTCTATTCGACCAGGCGTTATGACTTGTGGGACCTACATGTCAGTCTGCACAAAAATCCCCGAGTGACCTCCTACCTCCGGCCCGTCCACCTAGTCAACCTCGGCCATGGGACGCAGCTACCGCTGTCGGCAGAAGGCGAGGTCAAAACCGCCGGTGGTGCGGAGCCCATCTTGCGGCAGCCCGGATGCCAGCTTCGTCCGGCGCTCGCGGCCGCTAGCTAGCCAAGATAGCTCCGTCCAGCTGCTTGTCTGCAAGGTTTGCTAGCTAGATTGGCACGGCGACGCGGCGGCTTGCTCCCGCGCGCCACGCTAAGGCCAGCCATCTGGCTCGAGCGAAGGCCAGCGCGGCGGCTTGCTCGCTCGTGAGTCATGCTCGGGCCAGCCTGCCAACCCGTGCGGAGGCCAGCACAGCGTACGGCCCGTCCGGCGGAGCGGCGGCCAACTCGCTCATCATCGGCGCCACTGACGAACACGCATCAGTACTGTTTGAAGTAATGTTCGGGAAAAATAATGATTTGAGGGGGAATAACAGGATAGAAGGTCAGATGTGCGTCCCTTGTGTAAACGGTCAAACAAAATGTGTTGGTTTAAGCTGCCTTGTCAGCACGAACATGTGGGCCAACCCTGTCATAAATGGGTTTAAACTAACCTAATCGGTAGGTAGTAATTTTTGGCGTGGATTAAGAAATTTTGGGTATGTTTTTTCTATTTTTGTACAATAGATTCTTCCAAGGGCTGGTTGAAAGTGGTAGTTTTTTGTTAAATACTCTACATATTGTAAGTAGGAGTGAAATTTAAGCTTTGGAACCCAATAAGCAAGGCTAGTTACATAGTGCATATGTGTACATGATTGAAAGTAAATAACAACCATGAGTGACTAATATCTTGATGGAAAACTCGAAACTATGGAATACTAGGGAAAAAATTGCATGGTTGGAAATACTAGCAATGTTCATGTGTGTTGCAATGAATCATAATTAGAATAATACTTATTCACAAACTTGATACAAAACACTCTAATTTTGATATACATATATCACTAGAGATATATTATGTTTCAATTAGAATATATTCCTTGGGCTATTTTGGTGAGGTCAGGGAGGGATGTGGTTGGTTTTAAGATACTAATTATGGGTTTTTCTGCAAATTGGTAGACAAGTGGGATGTTTGTGAGAAAAGGCAACAACTTACCTCACAGTCGTTAGACATATATCTAATGGTCACAAACGACGGATGGCAGACACACCATCATCACCAACTTAGTCTTCTGTAGGAGTACTAGCAAGATCCGTGCATTGCACGGAACATCAAGATGCATTTTTTTATAAAAACACTCATCGTGATTGACCCATGCGGGAGTAATCCCATGTGTAAAAACTAATGATATCTCGAGAAATAGGATATAAGGTGAAGAGGAGTGGGGCGTGGTGGTGATTGGTCATCAGACTGAGAGAAGGCATGGGGATTGACGACGCCGGCAGCGGCTACCAGGCCAGTTTGTTCCAGAGGCTTCCTTTCTTAATTGCTCAACAATGAGGTTGTTGGAGATAAGGATGAATGAGGGAAGGCCTTGTCTGCAAATGTGGAGAGGGGTGCGGGTATCTTTTAGTTTAATTTCCATCAGTTAGATATAGATCGAACGGTCTATATTGCAAGATGGTACGCGTACCATCATCACCAACTTGGTTTTTTATAAGAGAAGAAATATAAATATGGAGATACAAATGTATTATCGATACTTGTTTCCGTAAACTAGCATCTACATTCTATTCAACGCCTCAGCATGTGAGTCCTTAGCACAATGACTTCTCGACTGTGTAAAACAAAGGTTTTCCCGTCGCCAATAAGGAGGGGGTGACGGCGGCGCGCTTTTTGGCTTGCTCTAGTCCTCGTAGTCATACTAGGTGGTCTAAGCATGTGTAGATTTATTCTTTTTCACGTCTCGTGTTCGCCGTACTGCCATGAGTGTTGATGAATATACGGTACGTTATTCACGGGGAAACCCTTGTTGAGCGTGTTTGCGCGCGCGAGAGAGAGAGACAGTGTGCGTGTGTGATATGTCTAGAGACTGAGGCAATGATAACAGATTCTTTGTGTCTATGTGTGTGGAGGATAGATAGAGACATGTACATGGGGCTTCGTGTTGTGTAACATGGAGACACATATACATAATTAGAGAGTGAGTGTGCGAGATACACATGCAGACATGGGGAGATATGAGGATCCAGATTAATGGGTGTTTGTGCGCGTGTTTGTGTGTGAGAGGGAGTGTGTGTATGTGGAGTAGAGAGACCACTAATGATGTAAACCTAGTATAAGGGAAGGGGTAATGGTGTGACATGTGTAGTAGCGGGATAGCATGGGTGCGGGCGGGGGAGCAGACTATTTGGAAGAGACATCGATTGTGTGTGGGAGAGGGGTGAGAGAGAGAGAGAGGGAGCAACGGAGAGAGAGAGAGAGAGAGGAAGAGAAGGGGCGAGAGAGGGGGCGTTTGTGTCCATAAATGGCATATAGATAGGGAGACAATGTTGATGTTGTTTGAAATTGGCCTATGTACGGAGACGCAAGGGAAGCGAGTCATCGTGTGTGTGATAGTGACTTCATGAGGGATCTAGAATTGATGGTGTAGAGAACAATGTGCGAGATCGAGAACGATGATACATTAGGGAGCTATGGAAATAGTCACGACATATATGTATACAGGGAGGGGCTGGGGCGGGTCCGCATGTGGGAGAGATAGAAAGAGGAGTGTGGTGCACAAGGAGACAAACTGTGCTTGTTTTGTAGTGGGGGTGGTGTGTGAGGTGAGTGTGCGAGAACCACATAACTAGGGAGATAGACGTTTGGGGCCACGTTTTGTGTGTATGGGAAAGATACACTCTACATAGTGCGTGTGCTTGGGAAAGAGAGATGTCGGGATACCTAGCTAGAGAGTGGGGGAAGAGATGTGTGCATGCCCAAGAGAAAAAGTGATAGAGACCTGTATTGGTGTCCGGCTTTAGAAGAGAGAGGGGTGTTAATGTGCTCGTGTGTTGGTATTTGGGGGAGAGAACGACTTCTCTGTGTGTGTGGGGGGGGGGCGACGATGGGGGGGGGTGGCTTCAGATAAAGAGTGAGGTGTCTATATTTGAGGGACTTTAGCGTAATTGAGATATACATGGTGAATAGTGTGTGCACTCAAGGTTGATCAATTTCTTTCACAGTTTGGACTATGAGATAACGATACTTTGGAACATGCGTGGTATACTTTGATGTACCAGAATTACAAACCTAAGATTGGAATTTTGGAATTCGACTCCATCATTAGCTTTTGTAATTCATTTAAACGGAGGTACATTTTTAAGCCGGGATTTCGTGATTTCAAATTCATATATCAAACCTAGAGATATACACATACGGGCATGTTCAAACTTTATAATCATCCACTTTATTCATACACATACACATTTTTGCTTTTGTCATCATATTTAGGATAAACACATTTGTAATTTCATTTGAATTGGACCATATGATGGTATTTGCTTGTAGTAGCTCAATGATCCATATTTGAATTGAATGGACAATCTAAGTTTCGAGTTGGAGACATTTATTTTCAAAACTTGCACTTTTTTTGCGTGCAAAACAAACAAATTCTCGGCCATGATATCATAGTCGGCCGTACAAGAGCAGGATATAATTTCAGGTGCCAAAAGCTTTCAAACTTCCCGCTCACATTGAAATATCTCGCGCCCAAAAGTTTAGCCCTGCGATATTCCTGTTTTACCCCTGCCACATGAATGTAAAAGGGCTGCTTTGGTAATTCCATTGTTTTCCCCTCTTTGCCCCCAATATTCTTCCCCAGAGCCCCTCCCCTTCCCCTCCCCGATCCCCAACCACGGCAAGTCGTCGAATCTAGTCCTTCGCTGCAGCGGTGGACCTCACACCACCACGGATCTACCTTCCGCACCTTGGAACCCCCAACTGCCAACTCACCACTTCATCGGAGCCGCTTCATCGACTGGCTTGTACACCGCCCCAAATCTCCTTGACCGCCATCATGGTCCACCGCACCGGATCTGCTTAACCGGTGCCCTCGTCCCCATAGTGTAGGCCCTTCACTGACTCCCTCGTCTGTCCCGTCGCTGGCCCTTCATACAAGCCCTCTTCCGCTGCAACAGATCCGCCTCACCGAAAGCACTATACAACGCGCCCACCGAAGCCTTCGTCCACTGCACCGGACCCTCTCCATGGACGCCATATTCAACTCCACTGGCCCTGCTTTACGGACGCCACAGCCTCATCAGGTTATTTCGATCTGTACTCCTTCGGTTTTTCTCTTTATCATGCAACCGTTCACTTACCACAGATGAGCTTTCTTGTATGTCGACAGGTGCCGCAACCGTAGCACTGGAGCCACTTCAGCGACGGCGACAGCCGGCCCAAACTCAACCGCAACACGAGCACCATCGACAATCCTTAGCTATCAAGTATGCCAGCGATACCCATACGCCGCCGAGAATCAGGTACTATTATCCAACGGCCGGCGCCTACGTTCACTTTCTTAGCATAAGCACCGCACCTTTGAATTTCTTCAGGGCATCATTCAGTTTTTCATGAGACGCATTATTCTGCTTGCACCTGTAGGGCCATACTTCTGGCAGTGAACATGTTACATGTGCTAAATTACATACCAGTGCACATATAGTTAATATGCTTTAGTTTTGTCCTAAGTATTATTGTACTTCCTAGATATCACTACCTACTATTTTACTTCTTGCATGCTATATTTATGATAATGGTGTGGTTCTGATGCCACCTGTTGGTTCCATCAGACTGCTTCATGGTCTCTATGCTTAATTACACATCAGCAAACTAGCATGTGGTTCCGCTGGTTTTTGTTCGTTTTACCCTACATTTTCTGATGCTAGCTATTACATCACTACTACGAGCCTCTGTTTATTAATTTTGTGTGTGTTCTTGATCTTCCCAGGTTGCATGACTAATTTGATGCTTCTATTAATTATGGAGCTGCCAACCCCATCAAGCAAAATATTTGTTCTTTTGGGGCTGGCACCTCGAACAAGCATAAAAATAGAGGGAAGCAGATATATTGTCGTGTATGCACACACCCTTCTTTCATTAGTTTAGATGAACCATTGATGATCAATTCGAACCAGTGCATGTGATTAAAATTAATTTTACCTAAATAGGGGGTGCATAATAAACTACAACAAGTAGATTTGCAACCACGGGATGCTGACGATATCTTTGAAGAACATTGCAACAGCAACGAGGCTTCACAGCAACATATGGTAAGCCAATGTGTTTTAGTACATGTGAAATGTAATGCGTGTGCGCTGCTTTCTTGGCTTGTGCCCTCAACTTGTAATCCTACAGAATAACAAATAGTTCAGTTGTCTGCTTTGCTGTATTGCTTGATTCGAATGCTTGTTTGTTACTTGTTACGCTATACCTGAGTTGGCCAATATGTCAGCAGTGCCTGCTGTACTAACGTAAAGAAATGCATGCCTAGTTCATTTGAGTCCTTAACTTTTCCTCTAAACTTCATCACAAGACTGTCTTCATAGCTTATATGAGGCCACACTGTTAAGTGCTTTCTCAGATTATTTCAACTGCTTAGATGCCTTGGCAACTTAAATATAGCGGTGGTACACTCCCTTTCAACTAGGGATGTCAACTGGGTCCCGTTTAATCCCGATTAAAGTCCACTAGTGGTATGATAGTTCAAAAGAGTTTTTGTTTTTTGAGGAAAATGAACCAGGGAGCTAGCAAAAACTAACTAGATGGGACTGGCGGATGTCGTTTATTTGCCACTTACATCCCTAGTTTCATCTTACCATTTTAATTTATTTTTGGCTGATGCTGCTTCGAACCATTTAAATATAGCTTGCCATGCTCGGCAATAATTCGTATGTCGATTACCATGTAAGCTTACTGCCTGGATCATGCGATAACTATCTCTTACTTATGTCCAGCAGAAACCTTTCAGGATGTCGTTCACACTAGGACACAATGTACAACCCCAGAATCTATTTGTGGAAGCAGTGCGCCATCCATGTTACTAGATGGTAGCAGTTCAGAGGCAACATCGCCGAAGAGCAGTCTGAGCACATATATTATAGTTCTTGAGGCTCTACTAGAGGCAGGAAAAGATGGTGTGGCTGCCATGAATGAGTTAATCTCGATCTTGAAGCTGGAAATTATGCAATTAGTTTCACGCATTATGCAAGCAACCCAAGAATTGGAGGAAGTAAGAATGTTGCATTTGAAGACGGAGGAGGTCCTGCTGCTTCTGCTATCTGAAGCCCAGGGTAATCCCAGTTCTTCTTTAGATAGCAGTTGAAATTGTCATTAGATTAATGTACTTGCATGTTGTGTCATGTCTCTGCATGGATTATGTTGTAAGACCCCCTATGTTGTCCATGTGTTGTAATGATCTGAATTTTTTAGGCGAGGTAATCCTCAGTACTTGTATGATTGACATAAGGTGAACTGTTTTTCGTGTGAGCATATTGTATTGGATAAAATAACTGTTTGACTCAAAGTGTATCCAGCTTACTAAATTCGAAGATCACAGCATTTTAAATCATAATCATATATAAAGGTGGAATAAATCTTTGTTGTGGTTTTGATGAAATAAATAACAGAACATAGAATTATCTGTGGATATTCATAATCGAATAAAAATTGGATTTGGATTTGGTTGCCACAGCCCAAGGCAAACGTGAATGCTAATTCTCCCAAGTTTTGAACGAAGCGGCTAAACACCCACTATCATTTGTGGGCTGCCCGAAACAAGTGTTTGCGAGATGGAAATTACTATCTACCCCTGACACTTGACATCCTTATCGACCAGATTTACACTGTTGTCGATAGGGGTAGACTAGTAACTTCAATCAGACGTGGCACGACGGCCACTGAGCCATTCAGACACGGTGGGCACCAAACATGGGCGGCAAAACACATTTGATTCAAAGATCGTCCGAAAGACATGTGTCTCTCCCTCCATTTCCCCATTCATCCACGGTGGGCGGCAAAACAAACTCTCCTCGTCCGAAATCGATGTAGGCTAATATTTTAAATAGGGGCAGATGTGTAACTTCCCTCAGACGTGACACAACCGCCCTACCTGTCAGCCCCGTTCATACACCGTGGGCGCCAACCATGGGCGGCAAAACACCCTCTCCTCGCCCGAAATTGTTATCGACAAATATTTGGGAGATGCGAGATTACCGTCCTATCCCCAACCGACGTGATGTCCGAAATTTTAAACGGGGGATAAGTTCGTAACTTTCCCACATTTCAGACAAGCATGTCCCAAAGTTTGAGATCCCCCTCCCCCTCCATTTCCCCATTCATACACCGTCGGCGCCACGACAACCTCCCCACTGCGGCCAACCTCCTCCGTCCACCACCCCATCCTCCACCTTGCCGGAGCCGCTACCCCTACCCAGTCGTCCACTACGAGAGATGGACGTCTCTCATCCACGGCACCGGACCAGGATCCTTTCATCCGTCGTCTCGCTTCATCAGTGTCATCGTCCACTTTGCCGTTGCCGCTCCTACGATCGCCTCGTCCAGGGCAATAGGATTTATCCCCCAACCCGGTCGTCTGCCATCTAAAGTCTTCTTCCCCGCTGCCGACAACCATCGCACCCGTAGCACCCTCAACGTATCAGCAGAGGCCTACACGGCGTCGCAAGAGAGGTGGTACTCTTCCATATGTGCTTAAGTTATTGATCTCACCTGGAAAATAGATCTTAAATTGTTACTGTACTTTTCTTGTCCGTACCAAATAGTAGTGTCTAGTTGAATGCAAACATTGGTTGCGAAGTATTGTCCGGTTTGCACCTTCAGATCCGCCATGTCACGGTCACTATACTCGTAAAGCTTATGGTTTCCCCCCTTTATATTCACTACCATCATCGTAGGTGCTTCACTCCTTCGTGTCGTGCTAGCACTGCTCCTCAAGACCTCAACCCATCAAGCGAAACAACATGCCACTCATAATTCCAAAGCTTACGTGTTGAAATACGAATATGATATGATGCTCATATTACTAAAACAGAGAATGTTTAATTGGTCACCTAATGTACCTATATTCATTTCGAAAAGCATGTGCACCACCCACTGGTCCAGCTAGTTCCACTTTCCTGATTTTACTCTTGATGCTTAGGGTTTTCCCCTTTTATCTAGTCTACTATGATCTCTGTAGGTGCTTTCTTTCATACTAGCATTACTCCACCCTTCAAGCTAAACAACACAACACTCAAAATTCCAAAGCTTAGTTGTTCAAATATGATTGTGATATGATACTGATATTAGTTAACAGACACATTAGTTGGTTAGCTAAAGGTCCCACTTGAGTTTCCAAATGCATGTCGCGACATATAGAGAGACAGTAGAATTACATTTCTTTGTCACTTGTTGACTGTACTTTCTTGTCCATACCAAATCTTAGTTGATATTTCAAAGCAAATATTGGTTGCTAACTACCCTTTGCGTGGTTTGCAGCTTCAGATCTGCCATCCCACTGCCACGATCAACACCATACTCATCATGCTTACGGTTTCCCCATTTTATGATGACCACGACCAGCCTACGTGGTTCGTGTCGTAATAGCACTGCTCCACCCATCGAGCTAAACAAGCTTAGTTGTACAAATTCAAATATGATATTATGCTGATATTAGTAAAACTGAGAGATGTTTAATTGGTGAGCTAAATGTTCCTACTTTAGTTTCGAAATGCATGTGAGCCACATATGGAGAGACCATAAGGAATAGTATTTCTCTATGCGCTCTGGGTTTTTTTGACACCGGAAACAGTAGGAGAGGCTCCTAATGTATATATTGAATTAAAGTATCAAAGAGTTTTGTACAAGGTCATAACCTTACATCCATAGCCATGATAAAAATAAGGGTATATGTAGGTAGCCTAATTAAGTAGTAGACTATGGGACGACAAAGGTCTGGATAAAAGTTGAGAGGAACTGCTTGTGTTTCTCTTTAGCTCTATGTATGAGTAGAGAGAGGTCTTCTTTGAATCTCCTCGCCCAAGAGCCAATCGTGGGATCAATTCTCCTAAAGTGCTTGTTATTCCGTTCTTTCCACAAACTCCAGGAGGCTTATAGAAAAATCTCCATAAACATTTGGTTGTCCCATCTTGATTTGGCTTCCTTGATCCAGTTTAGGCGATCTCCATTAGTTGTCCATTGGATATTCAAGGTGTCCCAATAGGTTGAACTGAAGTGGCAAGTAAAGATCATATGTTCAACCATTTCGTCCTCAGTGCTGCCACATAGAATGCAACCATAATTGTCCTCGATGTTGTAGTGTCTTCTCTTTAGCATGTTTCTGGTGTTGAGGTGATCAGAGAGAAGAAGCCAACCAAAGACTTTGATTTTCATTGTGGCCGAGGATTTCCAGAGCCATTTGTAGCTAATGTGTGCAGTGGCCTCGCGGAAGTAGAAATTGTAATATCCTTTGGCGGTGTATATCTCAGTGCCCCACTCGTAAATCCAGGAGTCCATGTCCTCGCCCTCATCATTGCCAACATGCGCTGTGAGTTCCTGGATATGACGTAGCTCATTGTGTGCTTGCATGGATAGTGGTAGGTGAAAGGTTTCATTGAGATTTGTACACCCAAGAAAATCCCTGACAGAAATATCTTCAAGTTTTGCATAAGAAAAAGCACGGGGGTGCGAATCGGCAAGGACCTCATCCAACCAAAGGTCTTTCCACATAAGCATAGTATCTCCTTTGCAAACGATCACTTGTGAGATGCCTCTATAGATAGGTGTGAATTTGAGCACATCTTTCCACCAGAATGATCCACATGGATCTGAGGCGTGTGGGATGTTGTTATTGTAATAAGTAGACCAAATCAAGTCAACCCACGGCAGATCCCAATGGTTATAGAATTTGTGTAGGTATTTCATGAGTAAAGCATCACTTTGGGTTTGTAAGACCAGAACCCCTAGGACCCCACACTTTTTCGGTCTGCAGACCATTAGCCAAGAAGCTAGGGAGTTACATTTTTCCCCATCATCAGTTTTCTTGGTCCATAGGCATTGTCTTCTGATTTTATCCAATAGCTCAATAATCTTCGGTGGCAGTTTGAGGGTGCAAAGGGCAAAGATTATAAGAGACATGATTACCGAGTTAAGGAGCGATAATTTCCCTCCATAGGAAATCATTGACAGCGTCGCAGAAAGTCTCCGTTGAACTCCACAGACCAATGGCATGAGATCTTGTACAGTAGGTTTAGAAGTACCCATTGGCAACCCAAGGTAGGTAAAAGGTAACTTGCCCACCGTGCAACCAAAAATTTGTGCAATATCCTGAGCAGTGGAGGCATCATAGTTTATGGGCACTAGAGTTGACTTGTCGAAATTAATCTTGAGACCAATTAAAGTGGCATAATCAGTAAGGATTTGTTTGACAAGAGAAGCTTGGTCCAGACACGCAGGGAGCAGCATGATCGTGTCATCGGCGTATTGAATCACCGGGTAGTCCGACTGGTTGGGTCGGTGAAAGGGCAGTTGAAGATCATTTCTTCGGAATGAGTCATTAATTGCAGCTTGCAATAAATCTGCCGCCAGGACAAAGATTAAGGGGGACAGGGGATCACCTTGGCGCACTCCACAAACACAATTAAACTGCCTGCCCGGGACTCCATTAAGGAGCACATAAGACTTTGCAGATGAGAAAATGGTTTTGATCCACCCCAGCCATTTTTCATTGAAACCCATGTGTTTCATGATTTCCAGCATAGCATCATGGTCAATGGTATCAAATGCTTTTGCAAAATCCAACTTGAGCAGAACTATTGGCTTTTTGGAAGATGGGCATTGGTATATGTACTCAAAAGCCCAAGCAAGGCAGTCTTGTACAGACCTCTTTTTCAAGAAACCATATTGGTTACGGTGAATAATCTTGAGAATGATTTTTTGTAACCTGTTGGCTAAAAGCTTTGTGATGACCTTAAGGCAATAATTAAGCAGAGTGATCGGTCTAAAGTCATTAACTCCTTGGGGCGCAGCAATTTTGGGGATGAGTGTGATGAAGCCATCATTGATACTCTCAAGGTTGAGACCACCCTCAAAAAATTTATCACACAGAGCATAGAAATCTTCCTTAATTATGTGCCAACAAGATTTTAGAAATGCACCATTAAACCCATCAGGACCCAGAGCCCTATCCACAGGCATTTCTTTGATTACTAGGTCAATCTCCTGCCTAGTAAATGGTACAGTGAGAGCATCTAACCCCTCAATTCGCTTGATAATGGAGGGAAGATCAAATTCCATGTCATGCTTCGAGGAAGTTCCAAGTCTTTCCTTGAAAGATTGATATATGATAGATTCTTTACTTGCGTGATCATCCACTATGGTTCCATCATGTATCATTAAGGAGGCAATATTGTTTCGTCTGTAACGTTCAGAATCCATGGCTTGGAAAAATTTGGAATTCTCATCACCAAAACAAACCCACTGAATTGTGCATCGTTTCTTCCAATATTGCTTTTGATAGGACAGTAATCGTAGGATGTGAGCCTTTAGGATAATCCTAAAATTAGCCTCAGGAGTTGTTAAAGGCCTTCTGTTCTCCAGCGTGTCCAGATAAGCTAGAGCTTTGTTGGAGTTAGAGATGGCGATGTACAATCGGGAAATGTTCTTGCTCCATTTTCTGAGGCAGTACCGCAAGTGCTTAAATTTTCTACAAAGAATGGTTGCAGAATTGGTCGATCGGACGGGCTTATCCCAAGCAGACTGAACTACCACCATAAATCCAGGATGTTGGATCCAGAATGGCTCAAAGTGAAAAAGTTTACTTCTAGGAATGTAAGTTTCAATGGACACCACGCAGGGTATATGATCAGACACTGGTTTGCCTAAGGGTTTAACAACTGTGTTGGGGTATGAGCCAGTCCAGCTACATGATGTAAAAAACCAGTCAAGTTATTCCAACAGTGGATCTTGTTGCATATAGCTCCAAGTGTAAGTGCGGCCTTTGAGTGGCAATTCAACAAGAGATTGTGTTCGTATGAAATCATTGAACGTAATCATGTCATTAATGCTCCCACCCGGCATGTTACGATTGTCAGGGCTGCGAATGTAGTTAAAGTCTCCGAGTAGGAGCCAATCTTCATTAGCCGGGATGTTTAATGAGAACAACCAATTAGTGTAATTAATACGTGGATCACCTTGACATGGGCCATAAATATTCACTAGTGTCCATGCTTGGGAGGACTGGGTTGATTGAAATTTAATTACCAGGGTGGCCAACCGACATTGTATAGAAAGACTTGTAATATCTTCAATCTGCTTGCTCTTCTGATCTTGTTTAAGATGATCCTCTTCTCTTGCGGTCGACTGGTCAGGTCGAGTTATTCTCCCTTAGTATATTTTGAATCTGCCAGGTCAGGTCGACTTGTTCTTCTTTACTATATGTTGAAGATGTCATCTGCGAAGTATCATCACTTCTGGAGCACTCATATTTTGAGTAGTAGGCCGCATTATATTAATGCACACACCAAATTACAGCATGCATGGAACCTCTTAGAAGAATTGCAGAGATAGCACAAAGGGGTTTACAGGGAGGAAGTATTGGATTAGAATCACTTCTGCATTACAAAGATAATCTCACTTGTTTTTATGTTTTCATGCATGTCAGGTATTGAACATTATCAAAATGAATATGAGAATGGGCGCACGAGGAATATTGCGGAACAATCCACTGGCTAACAAACTTGGCATGGTGGAGGATGGCCTATCTTATTCACCCATCAAGGTGCATGCTCTAACTTGGCAAGGTTGTATTGGTCACACATATTTTGCATCTGACCTCTTACATTACTTCTACTTTGTTACACCATCTGCTTAGTTTAAGCATCATATATGAGTATATGCCATACCTATCCATTTTCTGTACCTATTCCATGTGTTGTCATACTATGTTTTTCCAGACAAATGTTGGTTTTTCGTAATAGATGTCCAAAAGGAAGAGGGTGATTGCAGACCCTCAAGGAGTACAAACTAGGTATTTGGAAAAGGTAGTGATACCTGTTAAATCAGATAGATCAGCAGCCACAGAAAACACAGGCCCAACTGTAACAGACTTTACCCCTACTCCAGTGGCCAAACCCCTATTAGAACTGCTGACAGCCCAGCGCCAGGTACTGTCTATGATATCAATTCAAAATTTGGACTCCTAAATTTCTGCATGTGCCTTGCCTTCTCTCTTGTATGAAAACTAATTTCAGATGAATCTCCTTGCTCAAAGGATCATAGGATCTCACAACAATACTGGGCTCTGCATTGCTCTTGTCAGTACCTCTTGCCCTTTGTCGGCATACTTACACGCATTGTTGTTTGATTATGTAGCATCATTGTAAATCTCCGCTTCTTTATCCTCCCTTTTCTTGAAATTATAAGATCTATATTTACTCTTAGATAAATGTAGAATTAACACAATGGTTATGAAGTTTTGGATTGCTCATGTAAGTACTTGTTGTCATGTACTCCCTCTGTGTCAAATTAATTGTTGATCAATTGGATGTATTTAGAACTTAATAGTGCTAGATACATCCATTTGAGTGACAACTAATAATAGTTGATTGTCTAGCATTACTCTGCATCTTATCTTCCCTGCCCTCCACTTTCTCCAAATTATCATATCTACATTTACTCTTACCAAAATGTTGAATAAAGGCAATGCCACTGCACACGTTGATGTCTACATTCCTCTTGTCAGTACCTTTTGCCTTGTAACGCTATACTTATTTAACTATTTGATTATGTATCATCAGTCTACACCTGAGCTTCATTATCCTCTATTTCTTCCAATATTATTTGATCTATATTTACTCTTTGCCAAATGTAGAATAATGGCAACGCTTATAAAGAATTTTCTTTAGGGAATTTATTGAATTATCTTTCCATCAACATGGAGAAGGGTTTTGTCCAGCCCGTGTTAACATGTAATGTAAGTTCATCCTTCTCAAGCCTTCTAACTTTGTTCTAGTATAGATTTGGATAGGCATCATTTCCTCCACTGCTGTTTACATCTGATTGGATGTTTGCAACAACTACCAGTTTTAAATTGTAGTTGTAAAAACATGTTCCTTATGCAGAACAGATCCATTTATTTGCTTATATAATTGTGAAACATGTTACGTGTCTCCTTGTTTCTCTTTCAGAGTCGTATCTCTTATGCCATGCAGAACTTTAGGAAAGATAGTGAGCCAAACCATCTTGAGGACAGCGAGATGACCCCAAGGTCCCGTCTTGATGAAGATAGTGAGTTGAAGCTACTCACCAGCAGGTGTGAGACAACCTCTGTGCAGTCGCTGCCTCAATCAGTTCGACTTCTTCAGTCTCAACTTAAAGCGAAAGGCTTGCTTCAGCTCAGCTTCGACTTGAAGTCAAAGATGTAATGAAGATGTCAGGGGACTGACTTGCGCACTATGGTGCCATACAACTAGGGATGAAGCATCTATCGTTGACATAACTGAGGTCTCATCAGCTTATTCGGCTGCTTCAGGGGCCCGAGCTTCCTAGGTCTAGTGCCTTCTGAAGTGCTCTCAGTTTTGTATATTCTTTTGTCGGCGCGTTAATATGCACTGGTGGCGACCTTTGATGCCCAGTGTATGTAATCCGCGGTCATGTTGCGCTTTATTATCACCGGTAGCGAACTTTGATTCCCAGTGGATGTAATATGCCGTAATTTCTTTGTTGTATAGTCTAGGTTTATTCTTTGGTCGGTATGCTGAAATTTAGGCCGGAAGGTTCAATGGATCTCAGTGTTGTCGGTCTTCAGGCCGGCCCGTTACTCATATGGGCCAAAACATGGGCCTATAATCATCTTGGGCCATTAGCAGGTCTAAACCTATAGTAGTTTCCTGCCTTTAACAGGCCATGGGCTACATATTTACTGTAGTGACACTGGGCTTCCTACGGGCTGTAGAAACAATGGGTCTTCTACGGTCCGTAGAAACAATGGGCCTTCTACAGGCCGTAGAAACAATGGGCCTTCTACGGGTCGTACAATCAATGGGACTTAGACGGTCCGTATGATCGATTAGCCAAACATGGGCCAAAAACAGACCGCATTATGGCCGTAAACGGGCTAGAGTTGGAGTCGTCCGTTCATGGGCCGACCATAACGAGTTGTTGTTAATAGGCCGTATTTGATGACGCTATGAAAACGGCCCAACGTATTAACGGGACACAAATAGGCCGACTGTAACCACGGGCTGAATTTGGCCCACAAGCAGAAAATGGTAGTAATGGGCCATAATTAACCGAATGCTGGAAATGAGCCCAAGAATAAATGGGCCCTGAGAAGGCCATAAGATAACATGGGCTGCAAACGGCCCAATGGATTAATGGGCCGTTAATGGGTATAAAGTGATACACTGTTCAGTATGGGCCAGTTTCACCACGGGCCGTTAATGGGCCAAGAGTTACAAAGGGCCTCATATGGGCCGAAAGACGTCATGTGCCATACATGGGCCGGAACTTAAAATGGGCTGGAATCATATTGGACGGCCCAGATGACGCTACTCGGCCTAATTCGGATAGGTCATAATGGGCCCTGGGTTAGTGGGCTGTAAATGGGCTATATGCGAATAGGCCGTTAACAGGCTTTCCGTGGGCCGGCCCGCCACCTTTTGACCAAGTCAAACGGGCCGACCTTTTCACAGGAATGGGCCTCTGTTCGGTCGTGCCACGTGTCGACATATCATAGGCGCCTTCGGTCCAATTGGTGGATGACATCTGTCCCAACGGTGAGCCGACACATGTTTCCTCCAGCCAAAGATGATTTTACACATGGAAAATCCCCATTGGTTGGGGCTATTAGCGGGTTATCGGATCCAAAACCAGACCCGATAGCTTAACGGCGTTCCGTTACGATGGATGCCACGTGTCGGTCACCCTTGACGAAAGCACTTCTATGACGCGCGATTTATCGTCATGGAAGTGGACACTTCCGTGATGATAATTTTGGTAATGTCATGTAACACTTCTACGACAGCACAGGTATGACTATCTTGATTCTGTCATAAAATTTTCATGGATGTACATGCATGACAGAAAATGTGACCTACTGTGACAAACATGTATCATCGCGGAAGTGTATTTTTTTGTAGTGACTGGAATAGGCAAAAACAGCAATTTGGGTTGGGCCTCCGGTTAATAGGTTAGTCCCAAAAATAATATAAAAGTGTAAAATAAAGCCCACTATCATCCAAAATAGATAATATAATACCATGGAACAATCAAAAATTATAGATACGTTGGAGACGTATCACCGGGTCCGAGGAAGGATGGGGAAGTCCTCGAACCGGCATAGGGGCGCGGCGGCGGGCGGATCGGGGAACCAGCGACGGCGGATCGAGCCCGTGGAGGACGACGGGGACACGTCGGCAGCCACCTCGCCGGTGTCCGGTGAAAAAACCATGATAAACCTCTTTTTGGCCATTGGTTCCTCAAGCTCCCCGGCACACAGGCAGAGGTTGAGGATGGAGGTGCCGGCGATGGCGGCGACCTACCAATGGTCTCGAGGGTGGTGTGTGTCTATGTGAGCGGAGGTTTTGGGAGTTTGTGGTGTGTGTGGAGGGGGGCAAGGGGGTGTTTGAGGAAATACTGCGGCAACTAAAAATGTTACTAGGCAGGAGTAACAAGGCGGGGCTACTGAAATTTTGGATCAAGGGCGAGCAGATATTTTTCAGTTTGCCAGGGATGCAGTGGCGGGAGAAAATGCCGGGGCTACTGAAAATTTGAATCAAGGGATTGAAGCAGAGCGGGAGTAACAGACATCGCACACGGTCCGCACATACTAATCGTGTGCTATCAAACATTAAAACCTTCCAGGCGGTAGATATTTTCGAGATTACGAGGCAGTAATATTTTCGAGATTGTGAGGGATGCAGAGGCAGGAGTATTTGGGGAGCGAGCTAGTGTGCTTGACACGCCAGTTGTGGACTGTAGCTGACGCACCTTCTCGCGTAAGCCATAGGCGTACTATACACCGACGGTGCTCCTGGATATTTTGTACTACATCTCACACGGGTGGTGATAATAAACTGTGTGGGGTCTACTTCATTTTTCATCTTGATTTGAATTACATAATGGGGTCATAGCGGAAATCGATGGTGTTTGAATTGCTAGACCTTTTATCTGCAGTGAACATGCAACTATATGTGTGTCATAAAAGAATTGGAATTATCCAGGGTTCCTTTGGACATTTTATACATTAAACTAGTTTTTTAGACATTTCAGGTGCACAATTCAAAATTAAACTACATGCACATGCTCCAATGCATATAAATTGGTTGAAAAATCAAATTTGTGTCCTTGGGTGCATGCTTAGGTCCCATGCAAGAAAGTGGAATAAATTTCAAACACCAGGGCACTATTTATTGCCGGCAAAACGTAGAGATACCTGGTTTTTAAATTCTAGTAAATCCAAAACTCGTCTAAAATTCATAAAACTTGGCATGCTATCATGGAGCGGCACCTTACATGTCGTGGTAAAAATTGTCCCATTTGGGGCAGGTTTGGTTATAAGCTTCTCACAAACCAGAGCTTCTCACAACTAGCCTGATGGTTTCGGTAGGGAACATGCCACCTTTGGGGACAAAACAATATCCGTTGCCTCTTATTACATTCAAAAAAATTCTAGTGTCAACATAGAACAACAGTAGTGTTGTGTTAAGTTTTAGACTTTTTTGGGGTTTGTTTGGACATTTTTATACATTAACTGGCTTTTCTAGTGTAATTCAAATTTTAAATACATGCACATGCTCTAGTGCATATAAATTGGTTGAAAACTCAAATTTGTGTCCTTGGGTGCATGCTTAGGTCCCATGCAAGAAATAGGAATTAATTTCAAACACCAGGGCACTGTCAATTGCCGGCAAAACATTGAGATACCTGGTTTTTAAATTCTAGTAAATCCAAAACTCATCCTAAATTCATGAAACTTGGCATGCTATCATGGAGCGGCACCCGAGATGCCATGGTAATTTTTTTGTCCCGTTTGGGGCAGGTTTGAGTATAAGCTTCTCACAAACCAGAGCTTCTCACAACAAGCATGATGGTTTCAGTAGGGAACGTGCCACCTTTGGGGACGAAATGATATCCGTTGCCTCTTATTGCTTTCCAAAATTTTCTAGTGCCAACATAGAATAACAAGAGTGTTGTGTTAAGTTTTGGAATTTTTCGGGGTTCGTCTGGACATTTTTATACATTAACTGGGTTTTCTATGCATTTTATGTGCATAATTCAAATTTGAAATACATGCACATGCTCCAATGCATATAAATTGGTTGAAAAATCAAAACTGTGTCCTTGGGTGCATGCTCAGGACCCATGCAAGAAACATGAATGAATTTCAAACACCAGGGCACTGTTGATTGCCGGCAAAATGTTGAGATACCTGGTTTATAAATTCTAGTAAACCAAAACTCGTTTGAAATTCTTGAAACTTAGCATGGTATCATGGAGCGGCACACGACATGCAGTGGTAAATTTTTTGTCCCATTTGGGGAAGGTTTGTGTATAAGCTTCTCACAAACCAGAGCTTCTCACAATATGCCTGATGGTTTCGGTAAGGAACGTGCCACCTTTGGGGACAAAACGATATCCGTTGCCTCTTGTTGCTTTCAAAAAATTTCTAGTGTCAACAAAGAACAACATGAGGTTGTTTTAAGAGTTTGAATTTTTCGGCGCTCGTTTGGACATTTTTATACATTAACTGGGTTTTCTAGGCATTTTATGTGCATAATTCAAATTTGAAATACATGCACATGCTGCCGTGCATATAAAAATGGTTGAAAAAACAAATATGTGTCCTTGGGTGCATTCTTAGGTCCCCTGCAAGAAACGGGAATGAATTTCAAACACCAAGGCACTGTTGATTGCCGGCAAAACGTTGAGATACCTGATTTTTAAATTCTAGTAAATCCAAAACTCGTCTGAAATTCTTGAAACTTGGCATGGTATCACACTACTAGGGAAAACCTTATACACAGAATATTAGCAGCAGCGTGGCACAAAAAGAAGAGCTACTGCTAATTAGCAGTAGCGCGGTCAAGGAAAACACGCTACTGATGCGCATTTAGCAGTAGCGCTTGGGGGCTAAACCACACTGCTACAAAAATCCACCGACAGTAACCAACACCCTAAGTATAGCAGCAACGCGGAGTCGCGGGGCGCACTACTGCTAAGGAACATCATTGGAATGGATGGAGTCGCCAACGAGGAAGACTATGATCAGTACGACAATCCAATGAGGGAAGATGATGATGATGATGAAGTATACGTCAAAAGAAGAATCAGTACTACACAATGTTGGGGATATTGCTTATCGGAACTTATCGGCCGACCCATGATAAGGGGTAAATCGGCCAGTTTATCGGCATATCGGCCAAGTTATCGCCATATCGGCTGATTTATCGGCTGATTTATCGGCTGATTTATCTTATCGGTCAGACAATGATAAGCGATAAATCGTCCGATTTATCGGAATATCGGAAGATATCTTGAATAGTGGTACTACATTACCTAAGAAAAATCGTACTCCATGGAAAAGGAAAAGTCACAATGAGGGGCTCAATTATTCTTCAATGAACAGTAAGGGAAAGAAGCTGACTCAAAAACGAAAACGTCAACGCTGAGGAACCGTATGTTATCAGTCAAATGATGTAATATATATGTTCCTATTTTGTATACACACTTAGCCATTATTATTCATGGGTCAAATGATGTAATATATATGTTCCTACTTTGTATACATATTTAACTGTCAAATGATGCAATATATCGCCTTCCCTTCATTCATTGATCTCGGAAAAAAAGAAAAGAAAAGTGAGAGAAAATAAAGGAAAAGAAAATGGAAGGAAACAAATAGGAAAACTGTTATATATAGGTATTGGTTATAGCAGCAACGCTTTTGTGACAAAAGTGCTACAGCTAGTCAAGATAGCAGTAGCAATTTCTACACGAAAGCGCTATAGCTACCTGAAGTAGCTATTGCGCGTTTTGCCTAAACGCGCTACTACTATGCCCACTTAACCCCCAAAATCCCCACTGCTGCCTTCATCCCACCTCTTTTCCCCCAAACCCCCATGGTCTCCTCCCCACCGTGCCGCCGGAGCCCTACCCTCGCCGCGCCTCTACGCTCGCCCCCGACCGATCCCGGCGCCAGCTCCGGCCTCGGCCCCCGACCCCGAACGACGCCGACCCCGACCCCGGCCCCGACCTCGACCCCGGCCCCGGTGCTCGACCCCGACCCCTCCCAACCTCGGCCGTCGTCGGGCCTGCACCCTCTGTAAGCCCCCCATCGCTCCTCCTATCTCTGGTAGCTAGGTTTCTTGGTTAATTTACTTAGGTTTTAGTTAGGGCAGATGGTTAATTAGGTTATATATTTAGTTAGGGTAGATGTGATATGTGGACATGTGATGTTTTGGACATGTCATATTTGGAATTTGGACATGTCATTTGCACATGATGATTATGTGTAGGGTAAATGATCTGAGTGGCCTATGTTACGCAGGAATGTTGATTCATTTCCGTTCCGGTCAATTTCAGGCCCTCGATATGTCCATTTTTTAGCAAAGGTCATGCCGAAATTTTTGGTGAATTTTGGCATGATTTTTGCTAGACAGATTTCTTTTTTATGTCATTTCTCATTTTTTTCATAGTTTTACAATTAAACGAGGAGACTTAATCATAGGAAACATGTCGAACAACAAAAAAACAGTCGAGGAGAAAAATGAATTGCTATAGCAGGCAGTCAATGCAGCTGTAACTGCCTGCAGAAATGATTTCGCTACTAACTTGGTTCCAGCTATCATCAACTGGACGAAGGAAAATCCAGACAAGCGGTACATGATTTCCCGTTGCCCAGTTTCGCCGGGAGCAACTCCGTAAACAACAACACCACCACACCATCACTTGCTCACGCAACCGGGCCTCCTCTTGCAATCGCTCCCGCTCATAGCAGCCCGTCCTCAGTCTCTGGCACGCTAGGTGAGCCTTCGTCTTTGGCTGAGCTGGACGCCCTCACGGTAATTACATGTCGCACCAACATATATATATATAGAATATTCCATTTTCGTTGCCTTTTGGATGTTTTACGCCATAGACATGTGTTTGCAGGCCGAAGAAACCCCGTGCGCCATACTCTACTTGATCAAAGGCCAGAAGGTGGACGTGGGAAAGGGGACGATAATGAACCCCTTGCAACCCATGTTCCACAACCAACCGATCCCCGCTGGGCACTTCAGGGTTAACTTGTCCAGTGTGAAATTGGGGCATGAGGATTTGCCTCCTCTAGTACAGCATGTGGGAGAGGACGACGAGACCCCGCCGTGGATTGGAAGCTGCAAGGGTTGGGTGCTGCTATGGCCGAAGAATCTTATTTGTCTGGAGCCAGCCGAGAGCACACCAATAACCACACATCAACAAGCATGTGCGAAGACCATCACCCCGCCTACGCAATTACCAGCTCCTATACTGCCGTGTGAGAGCGGTGGACGACGTGATGAAGGGGTGCAATAGTACAGGCTGATGTAATCGGTCCTGTAGAACAGAGAATTGATGATGATACGGAGGTCGACCCAATGGGTTTCCTCAATACAAACGCGTATGAGTGTGACTTGGATATGATGAGTCAACCATATGACGAATCGGCTATCAGCATGCTAATGAGGATATAGATGATCTGCCCGGGTAGGAAGGTCGTAGAAGGGATTGGAAAAAGTCCCTCTTCATGAAATCCTCATAGGACACGCCTGAAGATGCCGTCTCAACACAGGCTCAACTAGCCCCGGGTCGTATTGTGCTTAGCCCGGGAACACTAGGACAGGGGTTAAGGAAGGGTCTGGAAGGTGTGCACAAGAAAAAGGACAGGAAGAGATCACGGAAGATAGCTGCCTCCAAACAAGCCAGAGCACATAGCAGCCAGACGATGGATTCTGAAGAGCGTGTACCCGTGAAAGGTGCGGCCATGTTCCATCTCACGGGCGAGGCGATGCTACTGCCGAAACCGCTGGAGGCACTATCAAGGGATCTCAGGAGACTGCATGACCATGTGCTGTCGACTGCGAAAATCCTACTAGCCTCGAAGGATCCAGGATATCCGACATACGCGGCTCGTGTGCCTGAGGGGAAGTGCTACGTCGACACACGGCCCGCAGAGGTGTTCTTCCTGCGGTTTGACCATATCTTTGACATGTTTGTGACAAGGTGGCTCGATTTTACAATCGTCCGCCTTTTTGCGCTACATATGAGCTCCGTCATGAAGAGACAAGAAGTCTCGCATATCTGTGTGGTCGATCCGTACTACATGCACGAGTCTTTCTTGTGTCTCGGCGACTTTGAGCATGAAACTGCTAGGGACTACCTCCAAAACTTCATGGTACAGAATAAGGACCAGGAAATTGTCCTCCTGTCTTATCATCCAAAGTAAGTCAGTTCCGGACAACCCTTTCATACATTTCAATCATTCCTTCTCGCTCATATGGAGAATAATTTGAGGTGTCTTTTCCCCGTAGCAACGAGCGCGCCGTCCTTATCGTTCTTTACCCGCGAGTCTCCCACACTGTGTGTTTCGACCCTTCCAGAGACTGCGAGAAGGACTACACCCACATAATGAATATTCTAGATGATGCTCTCCAAGGCTTCAGCATTAGAGGTGGCCATGTGCAGATCAGGAAACAAAGGAACAAGAAGATGGGTTTCGCGCACAAAACTAACTTCTGCTCCATCCATGTCCCAAAACCAAGCAAGAAAGATGGATTCTACATCCTCCATCTCATGATTGAGTTCAACACAGATCACCAAAAGCTTCGTATGACAAGCAGAAATGATGATCATATCCGCAGGTGGATAGAATCGCATGGAGAAGCAGATTATAAACTTAGAGATGACTTCTTTCGCATCCAAAGGGACATTGCAACGATCATCACGAAAGAAGTCGTCAATGAGAAGGGGATGTTCCACCACGGCCCTATATCGCGAGCTGACGTCTGAACTCGCATACGCATGCAACGTCAGGACCTCATGCCGTTCAAGAAGCTAGGGTCCATCCTCGATGATATGGAAGGATGGAACTTCTAGTGATTTACGATGCCGATGATGATGATATGTGTCGGTTGAACTTGTATACTTTCTGTAGCGATGAAACTTTGTGATGTCCACGGTCCCTGCCGAACTTGCGTAATGCTACTTTGTTATTTTGGGTATGATGACCTTCGTACCTCTAGTTTTATATTAGTTTGCATACTCTATGTTGCATCTAGTTGCTAACTCTTTCTTTTTCGTGTTGCTCTAGTATATTTTGTTGCATATGATTGTACATCCTCTTGATGAAGTTGCATCTCTAACAGGTACCTATTTCTTGATGGCGAGATGGCAGTGCTATGTCGCGTACAAAGGGAAGGTTCCGGGGGTCTACAACGAGTGGCATGAGTGTCAGGCGCAAGTGAATGGGGTCTCGGGCGCCAGCCATAAAGGCTTCAAAACCAAACAAGAAGCCGAAGCTAGTTACTTGAGGTTCACGCCAGCATGAGATAGGACTCGTAACTGCCGCCTCATGTACTGCATAGTTCCGCTCTCACTCATAGTGATAGCTCTTCTCGCGTATACCATTGTTTAGATGGATGACATTGTAGTTGCAAATATTCGAGACTTGCATGTATCGCTATTTTCGAGATGATTATGATGAGACTATTTGTATGTATATGCTATCATTACATTTGTGGTCACGCAGCCATTTGTATGTGTATGATGATGACATTTGTACGTGCTCAAGATTCTTCTATAAAGCCTGTTCAAATACAAAACAAATATGCAGAAAAAAACAAAAACTAATAAAATTAGCAGTAGCGAGTGGAGAAAAGTTAGCAGTAGCGCGGCCTAATAAAGTGCGCTAGAGCTATTAGCAGTAGCGCGCTTGCTTGCTACGCGCTGCTGCTACACTTGTATAGTAGTAGCGCGGGTGCACACGCGCTGCTGCTACAGGTTAGTTGTAGCGCCGTATCAGTAGCGCGGTACCCCGTGCTACTGCTATACCTAAAACCCGCGCTGCTGCTAGGGTTTTCCCTAGTAGTGTCATGGAGCGGCACCCGACATGCAGTTGTAAAAAATTTATCCTATTTAGGGCAGGTTTGTGTATAAGCTTCTCACAAACCAGAGCTTCTCACAGAAAGCCTGATGGTTTCGGTAGGGAACGTGCCACCTTCGGGGACGAAATGATATCTATTGCCTCTTATTGCTTTCAAAAAATTTCTAGTGTCAACATAGAACAATAGGAGTATTGTGTTAAGTTTTGGAATTTTTTGGGGTTCGTTTGGACATTTTTATACATTAACTGGGTTTTCTAGGCATTTTATGTGCATAATTCAAATTTGAAATACATGCACATGCTCCCGTGCATATAAAATGGTTGAAAAAAACAAATCTGTGTCCTTGGGTGCATTCTTAGGTCCCATGCAAGAAATGGGAATGAATTTCAAACACCGGGGCACTATTGATTGCCGGAAAAATGTTGAGATACCTGGTTTTTAAATTCTAGTAAATCCAAAAATCGTCTGATATTCATGAAATTTGGCATTCTATCATGGAGCGGCACCTGACATTTCGTGGTAAAAAATTTGTCCCATTTGGGGCAGGTTTGGGTATAAGTTTCTCACAAACTAGAGCTTCTCACAACAAGCCTGGTGGTTTCGGTAGGGAACGTGCCACCTTTGGGGACGAAACGATATTCGTTGCCTCTTATTGCTTTCCAAAATTTTCTAGTGTCAACATAGAACAACAAGAGTGTTGTGTTAAGTTTTGGAATTTTTCGGGGTTCGTTTGGACATTTTTATACATTAACAGGGTTTTCTAGGCATTTTATGTGCATAATTCAAATTTGAAATACATGCACATGCTCCAATGCATATAAATTGGTTGAAAAGTCAAATATGTGTCCTTGGGTGCATGCTTAGGTCCATTGCAAGAAATGGGAATGAATTTCAAACACCATGGTACTATTGATTGCCGGCAAAACGTTGAGATACCTGGTTTTAAAATTCTAGTAATTCCAAAACTCATTTGAAATTCATGAAACTTGGCATGCTATCATGGAATGGCACTCGGCATGATGTGGTATATTTTGTGTCCATTTTGAGAGAAGGCGCACTCGAATAACAGCCAACAAAGGCATTTTGAAAAAATAGCTGCCACTTTAATATCTCAAACGTTTGTATAATTCAAACCGTGTGTGTTTTGTTAACCATTCACGTGACCCCACATGTCTTTGTTTTAATGGCTATTGGAGGTGCCGTGCGGATAGCTGCTTGACTAAATAGGAGGCGTGCGAGCGCAGTCCGGTGCGCTGGCTCACCGGGAAGCGTCCAAGCTGTTCAACGCAGGATTTGTGCATCTCTTCAACGCAAACGGTTCAGATTACGGTATGCAAATTAAAGCCAGACTTCGGCGTTAAGCCAAGAGACACTGTGATTTGTCAAAATATGCAACTAAAAATCACTAGCACTATCTAATTTTTGCAACTAAAATTCAGTAATTAAGCATATATTTCATTATAGATTAAGCAACCGTTCTCACAGGGAAGCGAGACAGCCTTGGACCGCCGCCCGCCTCGCTCCCACTGGTCTGTATTAATGGCGCGGCCGAGCGGCCGCACCCCCCCCCCCATCAGTGCCACACACACAATCCTCTCTCTCCGCCCGCATCCTCGACGCCGCTCTGAGTCCTCAAAGCCGTCAGGTATGAGGATGCCGCCGAAGCGCCCCATCGGAGGGAGCAGTGACGCCGGGGCTACTGAAGCATCGGAGCATAACATTAATATGGAGAAAGAGGTTTTCGTCACCGCCGACGAGGTGGAGAACAAGGCTGCGAACAAGCGGAATCGGGTCGGGAAAGAACCACAAGCGACTCCAGCAGGCCTAGACTTCATCAACAACCTCCCCGATGATATGTTGAGGGTCATCATATCCCTCCTCCCAATCAAATATCGGGTGAGGACAACCACCCTTTCCCGGCGGTGACTCTCCCTATGGCTCCTCACCCCTGTCGACCTCCTCGACGCGCACAGGCTCTGCCATGTCTATCGCCAAAGCTTGGATGCATTCTCCCAGATCCTCGGCAGTCACCATGGCCCAATCAAAGGCCTTATCACGGGAAAGTTCCGTTCCAATGGCAAGGACCGAGCCAAGCTTGACTAGTGGTTCCGATCCCCCGCCATAGATCAGCTCGAGAAGCTTAGTCTTAATGATGGGCATATGCGCTTGCTGCCAACGTCCGCGCTCCGTTTCGCGCCCACGTTGCGCCTCACCAAGTTCATGAACTGCCATCTCCCCCTTAATGGCGTGCCCGCTGTTTTTCTACCATGACTAAAGCACCTCGAGCTCATTGTCGTCCGCATCCCAAAGGATGACATGGACCGCCTGCTCCACAGCTGTACTACACTCGAGTTCCTTCGTCTTTAGGTGATGAATTGGTCGAGTACCTTGCACATCACCTCCAGGACTCCCTGGACTATTTATGTGTGTTGCTGGTGCTGCAACGAGAGATCACAAAAGGTGGACCACAATATGGTCACTGAGGACACACCTACACTTGAGAGATTACTTGTAGTTGATCAACAAGGTCCAACAAGAATCAATGTCATTTCTGTGCCGAAATTGACAGTGGTGGGCTACTCGTCTGTCAGATACTACTACTTTCAGGTACAACAATTGCCTTATACCTCTCCTTCTTGATATCAACATTATTTCTAGTTTTGAAGATGTATGTTCATCTGTCATCCAGCAAAGCTTCACCCAGATTTTGGGCACAATGAAGGTCTTGGCACTAGAATCTGTCGGCCCCAACCTGGACCAAGTTGTCAGTCGCCTGAGATGTTTTCTGTGCCGGAAGAAGCTGTATATCGAGGTGATGTTCCTTTCCTGTTAAATGTTAACCATAAGGGAGTTCAATTTTTTGCAACTTTTCCCAAGTTTACAATGACAATGTACTATGATTTCTGAAGGAATTTTGGAGGATTTCAGGACATACACCCCCACCCCATATTGGTTGCTTGATTCATATGGTTACAATCCATAAGCATTTCTCCTTTGGATTCCACTGTACTAGTTTTCTTAGGGAATTTTTCATCCAATCCAACCTCTTGTGAAGAAGGCTACATGTTTCTAGATTGTAATAAAATGCCCATGTTAATCATGTCAGATCGAAGATGGCACATTGGCACATTTTACAAATCGTGCAAACCGAATGGGCGTGTAGCAGTGTTCAAAACTGGATATTAGGCACTAACACGTTCTCTTCTTTTGCAGTTAATAATAGGCCTGGAGGTGGATAATGTTTATAACAACAATCACATTGAATGCCTGGATCTGCATCTCTCAAATATTACTTTGAACTCCTACCGAGGGACCTTACCGGAAATTACACTCTCTAGGTTCTTTGTTGCTAGAGAAAATGTGCTGAGGGTACTGAGGTTGAACACGCATTTAATTAGGAAAGATGAATGGTATGTTGATCAGAGCCGGCGGGTACTGCAGAATGGAAGAGGCTCCAAAAAGCTAAACTTTGTATTGGGAGAGCATATAGCAAAGCAATTGGAAGTCATTGTGTCAAACCCATACATGACTTGTGAGTGGCTGATCCCTTTTCAGAAATGACGATGTTTGCAATGTTTGAATTTGGGCGTCGTAATATTTGAATTTGAACATTGCAATATTTATGGTATTTGTTATATAACGTAATTCGATGTTTTGTCTAATCGATACATGGGCATCCCAATGCAATGTTTGAATTTGGGCACGCTCTGCCAGCGGTTGGGCGTGCGCACGATCACGTCCTGGGGCCCATTTGCATGTGGTTGCATCGTGCGCATTGCCACGCGATGCAGTTACGTGTGGCCGTTTCTGTTCTCTTGTCTCAACACAAACAGTTCACTCGAGTGAACTGCATGCCGTATATCTCACACACCTTGATCTGGCTAACCGTTTCTTTTGTGTTGCCTAATGACAAACAGTTCATCCAAGTGAACCATATGTTGTACATCACACACACCTTCATCTAACTGCCCATTTCTTTTGTTCCTCCTCATCGCAAACAGTTAATTGAACTGAACCGTATGCCCTACATCGCACACGTAACTAAAATATGAACCGTGTTTGATGCATTCGTCATTGCAAACATTTTGCACCTTTTTTGACGATCTTTTTACACCACCGTTTGCGATTATTGCATCACACACAGTTTCGTCGAAGGGTCTCTGATTGTAGTGTCGCGTTAGCAGCATCCTGCAGTAGTGAGTATGAAGCCAAACAGATAATAGTCTTCACACAGTGAAGCCAATGAGATCAAACATGCAATCAATAACTTCATAAAGACAAACAGTAAAGTAAAGGGAAGTGGGGGATAGAACCAGTTGCTTGGTGAAGACAAGGATTTGGTAGACCAGTTCCAGTTGCTGTGACAACTGTACGTCTGGTTAGGGAGGCTGAGATTGAACTTAGAAGACCGCGTCTTCACCTTATTCCCCTTGAGCTAAGGACACCCAGTCCTCACCCAATAACTCTAGTAAGTCTTCAAGGTAGACTTCCAAACCTTCATAGACTTTGTTCACCGGCAATCCATAATGGCTCTTGGATGCATAGAATGCGACGCCTAATCGGCTGAAGGATTCACAGTCCTCAAGTGTAACAAGTTTTCAAGTCACGCGGACAGAAAGACTCCAGTGATGCCTAAGACTCTTTGGCTTTGGGTGTTTGGGGCTTTGTCCTCGCAAGGATCTCTCTCTCAACGGCTTCAGAGGTGGGTTGCTCTCAAACGACAAAAGTCATGCACTAACTCTGAGCAGCCACCAATTTATGGTGTAGGGGTGGGATATTTATAGCCAGGAGGCAACCCGACCTGATATGTCTGAAATGACCCTAGTCATGATACGTCTCCAACGTACCTATAATTTATGAAGTATTCATGCTGATATATTATAATTCTTGGATGTTTTAGAATCATTTTATAGCAACTTTGTATCGTTTTTTGGGACTAACCTATTGTCCCAGTGCCCAGTGCCAGTTGTTGTGAATTGTAGGAAATCAACATCAAACGGAGTCCAAACACTGCGAAACTTTTTGCGGATTTTTTATGGACCAGAAGACAACCAATGGGCCAGAGCACCACCTAGAGTGGCTCGAGGGGGGCACAACCACCAGGGCGCGCCTGGGGGCCCAAGCGCGCCCAGGTGGGTTGTGCCCACCTCTGTGGCCTCCTGCACCCCCTCTTTGCCCTATAAATTCCCAAATATTCCAAAAACCCTCGGGGTTAACCTAGATCAGAAGTTCCGCCGCCACACGCCTCTGTAGCCACCGAAAACCAATCTGGACCCCGTTTTGGCACCCTACCGGAGGGGGGGAATCATCTCCGGTGTCCATCTTCATCATCCCGGCGGCCACCACGATGAGGAGGGAGTAGTCCACCCTCGGGGCTGAGGGTTTGTACCAATAGCTATGTGTTTAATCTCTCTCTTTCTCTCTCTCGTGTTCTTGAGATATCACAATCTTGATGTATCGCGGGCTTTGTTAATAGAGTCGGATCATATGGTGTTTTCCCCTCTCTATCTTGTGATGAATTGAGTTTTCCCTTTGAGATTTCGTTTTATCGGATTGAATACTTTTATGGATTTGAGAGCACTTGATATATGTCTTGCAAATGAATAGTCGTGGTGACAATGGGGTATTATTTTGATTCACTTGATATATGTTTTGGCACTCAACTCATGGATTCCTGTGGTGACATTGGGGTAATCTACACATAGGGGTTGATGCACGTTCTTGTCTTTGTTTCTCCGGTAGAAATCTTGGGGCACTCTTTGAAGCTCTTTGTGTTGGATTGAGTATTATGAATATGAAATTATTTGGTTTTATTCTAGTGCAAACTCTTGGATAGGTCAATCGGAAAGAATAGCTTCGAGGTGGTTTTGTACCCTACAAACAATTTCTTCTTATGTTCCCCGCTAGATAGGAACTTTGGAGTGATTCTTCATCGCACTTTGATGGGTGGTTATATGATCCAATTATATTAGCACTATTGAGAGATTGCACTAGCGAAAGTACAGACCCTATGCCTCATCTTCAAGCATTGCAATATCATTTTGTGCCTGTTTACTATTTGCTACCTTGCTGTTTTTATTTATTTAGATTATAAAAATATATTTCTACCATCAATATTACACTTTTATCACCATCTCTTCGCCGAACTAGTGCACCTATACAATTTTCCATTGTATTGGGTGTGTTGGGGACACAAGAGACTTCTTGTATTTGATTGCAGGGTTGTTTGAGAGAGACCATCTTCATCCTACGCCTCCCACAGATTGATAAACCTTAGGTCATCCACTTGAGGGAAAATTGCTACTGTACTACAAGACTCTACGCTTGGAGGCCCAACACGACTCTACAAGAATAAATTTGCGTAGTAGACATCAAGCTCTTTCTGGCACCGTTGCCGGGGAGGTGAGTGCATAAAGGTATATCTTTAGATCTTGCAATTGAATCTTTCAGTTTCTTGTTTTATCAGTAGTTTGGTCGATAAAAGAAAACTACATAAAAATGGAATTCATGTTGCATCACATTACTGATCATCTTTATAATATCTTTCTTCAAAACGATGGTTCGGAAAATTGTGCTAAATTCTTATAAGAAGAAGTCGATAAAATGTTTGGCACAAAATATTTGAATGATGAGCATGACTGCAATGTTGCTAGTATGAATTCTTTGAATATCCATGATGCTAATGATATGCAAAGCCATAAGCTTGGGGATGCTATATTTTATGAATATGATATTTTTTAGCCCCCCCCCCCCTAGTTTTGATGATAAAATTTAATATGATGATTGCATGCCTCCTATTTATGATGATTATATTGATGAAAGTGGATTTGGAGAGGTCGTGACTTTATTTAATGATGAATCCACTTTTTTGGAGGAGGTTGCAATTGATTATGACAACAAAGTTCATATATATGATGATTATGGTGATGACATGTATGCTATATTGAATAATTATAAACATGAAACTTGTCATCATTATTTTAATTTCCAATCACATGTGAGTTATTTTGTTGAGTTTGTTCCCACAATTATTGATGAGAATAAATTTGCTTACATGGAGAGTAATAAAATTTCTATGCTTGTGGATCATGAAAAGAATGCTTTATGTGATAGTTATTTAGTTGTATTCATTCATGATGCTACTGAAAATTATTATCAGAGAGGAACTTATGCTTATACATATGTCAATAATATCAAGTTTACTCTCTTTATGTTGAAAGTTTTGAAGTTGCACTTGTTTTGCCTTCCTATGCTACTTGATTCTTGTTCCCATATGTTGTTTATTCACAAAATCCCTATGCATAGGAAGTGGGTTAGGCTTAAATGTTCTAGTCATATGCTTCATGATGCTCTCTTTATGTTTCAATTCTTATCTTTTATGCGAGCATCATTGAAATCATCATGCCTAGCTAAAAGGCATTAAAGAAAAGTGCTTGTTGGGAGACAACCCAACACTTTTACCTATTTTTTTATGTGTTCACATGATTAGGCTACTATAGTAATCATGTTTTATTGCTTTCGTTTCAATAAAGTGCCAAGTAAGACCTTTGGGATGGCTTACGGTGATAGTTGATTTGATCTTGCTGAAAAACAGAAACTTTTGCACTCAGAAAAACAATTCTCTTTTTTAACAGAAGCATGATAAATGCTGATTCTTTTTGCAGAAATTAATAGACAAATTACCCAGGTTTTCCTATTTTTTCAGAATTTTTGGAGTAGCAGAAGTATGGTTGGAGTACAGATTACTACAGACTATTCTGTTTTTGACAGATTCTGTTTTCAATGCATATTTGCTGGTTTTCTAGTTTCAATGGTTTATATTGCTCAATATATATTGTGAAGTGATATGATACATTAGTCATTGTGTGGAAACAATTATGAATCTTGTCTTTGACAGTACCGAAGTGAAATGGTTTTCTCTTTATCATACTAACCTATCTCACGAAGTTCCGTTAAGTTTTGTGTGATTGAAGTTTTGAAGTTTTGGGTGAGATGTCGATATGAGGAGAATAAGAAGTGAAAAGACCATAAGCTTGGGGATGCCCAGGGCACCTCAAGGTAATATTCATGGAATATCCAAGCAACTAAGCTTGGGGATGCCCCGGAAGCCATCCCCTCTTTCGTCCTCAACATTATCAGTAACCTCACTTGGAGCTATGTTTTCATTCGTCACATGATATGAGTTTTACTTGGTGTGTCATTTTTTTTAGGATTTGCTTGCTGTAATTTAGAATAATGTTTTGTATCTTTTATTTCAAAAAAGTGGAAATGATAGCCTTTACTATGCTTATTTTACAAGTCTACATGTTGCTGTTTGAAAACAGAAAGTTTACCTCTGTTGCAAAAATTCCCTAGAAAAGTCGGAATGTGATAAAGTTTTTAAACTTTTTGCAAAATAATCTCTGATAAATTTTCTACAGTGTGGTATTTTTTTAGAATTTTTGGAGTTAGGGAAGTATTGATACTCTTGCATTCTTTACAGACTGTACTGTTTTGGCAGATTGCTGTTATGTTTGCATTGTTTGCATATGTTTGCTTGTTTAATGATTCTATTTGAGGATAGGAGTATTAAATATGCAGAGGCATTTAGTATGCAATGTTGAATAATAATCTGAGTGATTTGCTATAGTAGAGAATGATAAGGTTTTTGCATTGGTTTATACTAACTTATCTCACTAGTTCTTGTCGAATTTTGTGTGGATGAAGCTTTTGAGATTTAGGAAAACCATGGTATAAAAGGAATTAAGGAGACACAAAAGCTCAAGCTTGGGGATGCCCAAGGCACCCCAAGATAATATTTCAAGAAGTCTCAAGCATTTAGGCTTGGGAATGCCCCGGTAGGCATCCCACCTTTCTTCTTCAACAATTATCGGTTAGTATCGGTTGAGCCTAAGTTTTTGCTTCTTCACATGATGTGTGCTATTCTTAGAATGTCATTTTATTTTGTTTTTTCTTGCTATTTCAATAAAATAATTAGATCTGAAAGTTTTTAAATAAGAGAGAGTCCACAATTAGCTACCTATTTACTTAACTACTCGCTTGATCTTCACTTATATCTTTTTGGAGTAGTTTGTCATTTACTCTTGTGCTTCACTTATATCCTATGAGTAAATTGTTGAATGAGTTGAATATAATGAATATGAAATTATATCATGCCTAGTAGTAGCTTCACATTGGGTTTAGAAAGTGAAATATTTTGAAGCTTGACAATCATAATATTGGTCATACAAGCAATTCATGAATGATTAGTAGAAAGAAGAGAACCTTCACATGCAAATACACCATCTTGGAAATCTTTTGTGATTGTGAGCCCCCATCAAAACATTATATGCCAAAATTGTTGACGTTGGACAAGGACGACAATGTAATGGTTTATGTTTGTTCATATTCACATAGAAGTTATATTGTCATAGATCCTTCAACGCGTGGTGCTTGCCCCCCCATCTTTGCTAGCCAAAAATTTCGCACCAAGTAGAGATAGTACTTGTGCATCCAAAAACCCTTAAACCCAAATCTTATTTTCAAGAGTCCACCATACGTACCTAGGGATTGAATACGATCCTTCAAGTAAGTTGTCATCGGTGCACTAAGGCAATAAAAATTGCTTCTAAAAATGTTAGATCATTTAGTGTAAGAGAAAATTAGGCGTTGTACAAACTTGTGATGGCAAAGAATAAAAGCAACAGACTGCCTAATAAAGGTTGCTATCATAAGGGGCAATATAACGTGATGTTCTTTTGCACTAATAGGTTGAGTGTACAAAAAAATAAGTGCATGGCAACCTCTGCTTCCCTCTGCGAAGGGCCAATCTTTTACTTTTCAGTATTTACTTTTATGCAAAGAGTCAAAGTTTTTCTCGCTATTCCTTTTTATTTTTCTCTTTTGGCAAGCATCTTGTGGTGAGGAAATATCTAGGCACATATATCTAGTTGGATATTGGAACGCCCCAAGGCCGGAGCTTCAGGTGCCTTCCATGTTTTCCGGGTTTCGTCGTATGATTTGTTTGGTCCGTTGCATTTCATCTTTGCATCATGTCATCATGCCATCATGTCATTTCTTTTCTTACCTCAACTAAATAAATGGCATGGATCTTTGATCCATTTAAATCGAGGGAAGGGTGACTTCTCTTTATAACATATCCTCCCGATAGTAGGGAGCGATATTAAAATATTTCTTTATTTTGAAATTCACCATAACACACTTGCAATGTAAACTCTCATGTCTTTTCTGCTTCAAGTTTGGCCCCAAACTTTGCCATCTTTTTCTTTCATCGCTTTCCCGATCTCCACAAAATTCCGAACATTTTTGGACTCTCCAAAAATGTTTTTTTCTAATACAAACCTATTTGAATCTCATTCAAATGTGTTTGAATGCAATCCTTACAAACGGTGACAAATGCTTTTTCTCGGAACGAACTCATTTTTATGAGTCCGGGAAATTTAACCTCATGCCCAAATTCTTCCTCTAACCTTCTCTTCTATCTTTTCCTTTCTCTCAATTTCTCTATTTTAAAAAGAAAGGAAATAGGGGAGAGGGAGAAGAGAGTCCAGCCCAGCTGGGCCTCTCACCGGCCCAACCTTCCCTTCAGCCAGCTAGGCCTCCTGCATGCACCTAGGCCCATTTGCCCCTTGGCCCAGCTGTCCTAGCTAACCCTAGCCCTCCTCTCGATCTCCTTTTTCCCTCCCGCGGCACCGCCAGGGAGCCCGACCTCCCCGTCTCCCTCGATCCCATCTTCCTCTCGCTCCCGTGTCCAAACCACCTGCGCCTCCCTCTCTCTCACTCGCAGCGCCCTCTCCCTCGATCCCCTCCTTCCCTGCTTAGCCAGAGAGAGAAGCGAGGCACCACGCCCTGCCGTCCTCGTGCCGCTCCTTCCATCCCCGCACGCGTCAGGGAGACGCCGCCAGGCTCCGCCCCTGCAGCTTCTCCTCCTCCGCCAGGAGCCTGTGGAGCCGGGCGGCCATTCCATCCTCACGTCGTCGCCCCCTCTGCTCTACCCCACCTCACCGCCGCCATCCTCCATGCCCACTGCCGCTGCTGCACCTCATCACCGGAGACCCGTTCCTCTGTCGTGGCCTCCCTTCGCCAGCGCCGCGCCTCCGTCGCCCGGCGAGCTCCGCCACCAGTCGTGCCAGCGAGCTTGTCGCTATTGTCCGCCTTGTCGTGTTCCCCTCCACCTCCAGCCGCCAACCTCCGTCGTCTCCTTGGTCACGTTGGCACTAGGACCGACCCCAAAGTCTCTTCTGTCATCGTCATCAACCGTAGTTGCAGGTCCGGCAGACCCATCCTGCCATGGCCCTCCTCGCGCCCCTGCTCCCTCTCCGACGGCCTTCCGTGGCTGCAATCACCTTTGCGGTCAATACTATCAAACCACGACTTCGCCTCCTGCTCGGCAAGTACCGCGCCGAACGCCAAGTACCAGGACATCGAGGACCCGCCAAGTTCATCTACGTGCGTGTACGACTAGACATCCGAGACGCGTCTCGTACCTCCAAGGGAGACCCGAACGTCTACGAACGGTGCACGATGCCCGGAGCCCTCGGATCCATCAAGTTCGACTACCTTCGTCTGTATCACTACCATCGCCTCGAAGACGTTGGAGTCATCAAGTACCTCTCCAAACGAACGTGAACGACTATCATCGCAAGAATGGGACCGAAAAGTCCGAAGACCCCAAGTACCACGACACCGATGACATGAACATCTATGGAAAATTGTGCAACTAAGAACGTGATCGACTACCGCCGCCCAGATCACGAGTACCTCTACCGTCGTCATGTACCCCTACTTCCACTATGAACGTCCCGAGAATGTCAACTTCACCTACACCGCATCGAACTCAAGCCCCTCCGACAACGCACACTTCGAAGGTATAACCCCGAGACGACCACCCATGTACGAATTCATGTGTGATGTATGAGATGCTCGTGCTTGCTCCGTGCTCGAATTGTCGGTGCATGTTGCCTCTCTTTTGCCTTGTCACCGTCATCGACCCGTGGGAACCCGGTAACCGGGATCACCCCACCATCTTTTGCACACTCCCGCCACACTTTCTTTTGCACCGATGTCTCAATGAGTTGTCGGAACCGGAACGTTGCCGTGGCTCCGTTTCGTTATTGTCGCCGTGGCACCCCTTTTGTTTCCTGCCACGATGACAAATGCCTCATATCTTATCGTGCCAACTTTTTCATAAATATTACATAAAACTTGCACATGTCATCCGCATCATGATAACAACTCCAAGAATGTGTAAATTTGTTGTTTGCATTAAATTGCTAATGCATATGGGGATTTACCAGAATTGTTGTTTGATGTTTCCGGCCCCATTTAAATTGCTTAGATTGTGTAGTTCACTTTTGCTTCATCTCTTGCCATGTTTAACAACATTAAATATTGTTGGGTACAGAAACGAGAGAGAACTAATTAATTGATGTGGTGTTCCGTCAATATGCAAATCGTTGCATATTGAGCTCCACTTAATTTGTAGGTTTGTTTGTGCATTTTTGCCATGCCATGTATCATTAAACCGGGCATGCATCATACTTGGTTGTGCATCATGCCATGCTTATGTGGTGGTTGTTTACTATGTTGTTTGCTTCTTTCCGGTGTTACTTCTTCGGGTTAGTTCCGATAATGTCACGTTTGTGAGGATTCGTTCGACTACGTCCGTTTGTCTTCTTCATGGACTCGTTCTTCTTCCTTGCGGGATCTCAGGTAAGATGACCATACCCTCGAAATCACTTCTATCTTTGCTTGCTAGTTGCTCGCTCTATTGCTATGCCTATGCTGCGATACCTACCACATGCTTTCTCATGCCTCCCATATTGCTAAGCCAAGCCTCTAACCCACCTTGTCCTAGCAAACCGTTGTTTGGCTATGTTACCGCTTTGCTCAGCCCCTCTTATAGCATTGTTAGTTGCAGGTGAAGATTGGAGTTTGTTCCATGCTGGAACATGGATTTGTTGGGATATCACAATATCTCTTATTTAATTAATGCATCTATATACTTGGTAAAGGGTGGAAGGCTCGGCCTTATGCCTGGTGTTTTGTTCCACTCTTGTCGCCTTAGTTTCCGTCATGCCGGTGTTATGTTCCTTGATTTACCGTTCCTTACGCGGTTGGGTTGTAATGGGAACCCCTTGACAGTTCGCCTTGAATAAAACTCCTCCAGCAAGGCCCAACATTGGTTTTACCATTTGCCACCTAGCCTTTTCTTTCCCTTGGGTCGGACGGATCAAGGGTCATCTTTATTTTAACCCCCCCCCCGGGCCAGTGCTTCTCTAAGTGTTGGTCCAACTGAGTGATGTCTGGGGCTACCAGGGGAAACTCTGGGCTGGCCTACCCGACGTCTGGCTCATCCGGTGTGCCCTGAGAACGAGATATGTGCAGCTCCTATCAGGATTTGTCGGCACATCTGGGTGGCTTTGCTAGTTTAGTTTTACCATTGTCGAGATGTCTTGTAACCGGGATTCCGAGTCTGATCGGGTTGTCTTGGGAGAAGGAATATCCTCTGTTGACCGTGAGAGCTTGTGATGGGCTAAGTTGGGACACCCCTGCAGGGTTTTGAACTTTCGAAAGCCGTGCCCGCAGTTATGGGTAGATGGGAATTTGTTAATTTCCGGTTGTAGAAAACTTGAAACTTAACTTAATTAAAATGCATCAACAGCATTTGTAGCCGTGATGGTCTCTTTCCGGCGGAGTTCGGGAAGTGAACACGGTGTTGGACTTATGCTCAAATGTAGGTTGTTCTAGGATCACTTCTTAATCATAGTTTCTCGACCGTGCCTTGCCTTCTCTCCTCGCTCTCATTTGCGTATGTTAGCCACCATATATGCTAGTGCTTGCTGCCGCTCCACCTCATACCTTTTACCTACCCATAAGCATAAATAGTCTTGATCGCGAGGGTGTGAGATTGCTGAGTCCCCGTGACTCACAGATTACTTCCAAAACCAGTTTGCAGGTGACGATGAAACCGTGCAGGTGACGTAACCGAGCTCAAGGAGGAGCTCGACGAAGATCTCGTTCATTGTGTTGTTTTGTTTCCAGTTGATCAGTAGTGGAGCCCAGTTGGGGCGATCGGGGATCTGAAGCATTAGGTGTAGTCTTCTTTTATTTTGGTTCCGTAGTCGGACCTTGATTGTATCTGGATGATGTAATGTTATATTCAGGTATTGTGTGAAGTGGCAACTGTAAGCCAACTATGTATCCTTTTCCTTATTCATTACATGGGTTGTGTGAAGGTTACCTCTCTTGCGACATTGCTTACAATGCGGTTATGCCTCTAAGTCGTGCTTCGACACGTGGGAGATATAGCCGCATCGTGGGCGTTACAAGTTGGTATCAGAGCCTTCCCCGACCTTAGGAACCCCCTGCTTGATCGAATCGTTGGCGTTGTTGAGTCTAGAAAAATGTTTTGAGTCTTATAGGTTTATATATATATATCGGAGAGTAGAATTCTTTTTACTCCTCAGTCCCTTCGTCGCTCTGGTGAGGCATCCTGACGTAGAGTTTTGACTCTTCTCTTCTCAAATTTCACTAAAAAAAATTTAGGATCATGCCGGTATCTTGGAATCGTTCTGATAGTTTTATGACGAGAACATTATTCTTGGTGCCTCCTGACATTTACGGGTTGTGGCAGTGTCCCGGGGAGTTGAGCTCCGAGGTGTTGTCGTCACAATTTTATCGTTGCAGTTCTGGAATACCTGATTTTCGCCAACATCAAAAATCTCTTTTATGCAATTGTTGGTGAGATAACCTCGACGCCACCCAGTACCGGGGCGGGAGTTCGGGAGTATTGCCATAACTCGTATAACGGATGCTTTTCGAAGGTTGAGGTAAATGATTTCCGAAGGTTTCTTGGTTATGTGTTGAAGGATGGATATAGCTGGATGTAGGATTTGCTAGTTTTGGGTGAGATATTATGCTTCCCTTGTATCCCCAACACCTAATTGCATAACCAGAAAGTTTCGGGAGTTTATAAGTGGGAATTCAAGTAGCTCCTAGGATATCTTTCCGACAGATGCATGATATGAGATTGGGGTTCGACGTCTAGTGGTCCGCCTATCCACGGCTGGTTTTACAGTGGCCTCATTGTGTCTTAAAGAGTCCTTGGCTATGCTGACTCGGGGACACTTCGTATGTCATGTGCACTGCCTTGTACATGATGGTGCTGTACGATCGAGCCTGTGTAGGCCCCACCACAAAAACTTTAGACGAAACCTCTATCATATGTTTGTTCCGGCTTTTTCTGCAAGCCAATCCTTTGTTTTGTTTTGAGTTGTGGTATTCGAGTTGCTTCGAAGTCAAATGTTGATTCCATACCTTTCCGAACTAGTGTTCTCATATTCCTATGTGAGTACTAATCCTTCTTGATAATCAAGATTGTCATGTCAATCCTTTTCAACCAGCGCGCTTCTTGTCAAGTGGATCCGATCATTTCAACATTTGCAAGATCCAATCTCAGTTTTTGTCAACGGTGTTTGTTTCATCCGTCCTAAATTGCTTTTGTTTTCCCACCCTCCCACCCTTATTCTTCAAGGATTCGGATTTCTTAATCAAGTATCCATTTTATTCATGGGAAGTCACTTCATTCTTTTCTTTCAATGTTTTTATCTGGTGATTCTCAGGAAGATTCTAACGGAGCTTCAAGTTCGTCACTCTTCACTCATTTTCTTCTCCGGTGGATCCAATTCAAGATTTTGGTGTTGATCATATCCCTTTTCCTCGTTTCAAATGCTTTGTCATGCCGGTGCAATTCTTAATCATCCTTTTCTCGCTACTCAATTGTTCCGGAGTGCTGAAGTTGTATCGAAGATTTGTGTTTCCACTCTGCTTTCATTCAAGACCCGTCCAACGTATTTCAAGGTTGTTATCTCATTCAAGCCTTTTAATTCAACCGGTGCAATCTCTCTCTCTTTAAATCTTTTCAACAGTGTATCTTTTGAGTGGGCCCTAACCCACATGTCTTTTCCCAGGATCTTACCAGACTCCTCTATTTTCTCAGAGCTACCCTCAAATTCATTTCAAAGTTTGACGTAAGAATGAGTTATCATCAGTCAAATGACTTCTCCAAGATCTTTCAAATTCTTTCATCGTTGGCTCAACCTCTTCGCTTTTGATTCTCCCGGAGTGTCTAAACAATTCTCAGTGGTGGTTTTCATCATCTTTCTCAACATTTGAAGACCGAAGAAGAGTTCTCCTCCATATCTTGCTCCATTCCCTTAAAGATTCATGATTCTAGCTTGTTGCCATCCTCTCAAAATTGTTTTGATTATGAGAATTCTTTTCACCCATCCGAAGTAATTCAGGAGTCTTTTCAGTTTGATTCTCCGAAGGCAACCATTTCAGGTTTATTCATCCTTAGCTTTCAGCTATTGCTCTCCAAATATTACCGGTGCATTGTCCAGATATCCTCTAATCAACTCGGGATCTCTTCTTTCATTTGTATCTAAATCCTAGCAAGCATCTTCGTTTATTTGCTAATCCTCTCCGGTGTTTCTCCATCTTTTATTCGTTCATTTTTCAATTCTTACGGTGGTTCTTCCAAGATTCTTCTTCCTTTGTTTATCATATCAATTTATTCGATGTTCCAATCCTACTGGTGGCTCGCGGAAGACTTTCTCAAGTTGGCGCTATATCTATCTTAATTATTTTTACGAGAATAAGAAGTATGCCAAATCCGTTGCTTGTCATCAATTAAATTGGTGAAGGATACGCATAACATAATTCTTATTCTTGTTTCATCGAGTGAATTCAATTCCTTATTCCGGAGGTTCTTCAAATTCTCAGTTTCTATTGTTTCGTTTTTTCTTTCCCGGAGTTCCAAGTTTTCTCGGTTATATCATCGTAAAATCCATCTAATCATTGCAAGGATTCACCTTGTGTTTTCAACTTCTCTTTCCTTTCGTGTGATCATCCTTTTGTTTACCAGAGTTCTTCATGTAGGCTCTACATGATTTTTCATAAAGGATTTAATTCCTTCTCCAAGTTTCCATCGAGATTCTTTTTAGAGGAGCTCAAGGAGGTGGTATTATGTCATTCTTGATAATTTGAGTTCATGTTTCATGATTAACATGTTGTTAAGAATGAGGTATTTTAAATCCGTCAACCTCTTTGTTGGAGTTATCTTGTGTCATGTTTCACCTAAAGCCTTCCCTAAGGAGTGTTGCTATTTATGGTGCTCATAAATGACCCAAGTTCTTCATCTATCCTCCCGGTGAAATAAGTTTCTCGTCTTCTTGTTCATATCAATCCAATCTATTGTTTTCGTTAGTGGCAGAATTTCACCTCATAGTTTTGAGATGTTTTCCATAAGCCCACAACAAGCTTACTCTTTTCATTGTTGGTTTTCCAACAACTACGTTCGACCCTTCTCCTAAAGATGCTTTTCAAGCTCATTAGAGGTAGAAGATGTTGTTTTCTTCTTTGTTACTTTCAAACCGTTCTATCTTTTGCTCCGGAGGCATTGTGATGTTGCTCTCTTCAACCCATCTTCTTGTTTTATCAGGATCGTGTTCTTTTCATGCTTATTCACTTAACTGGAGTGTTGTGTCTATTATTCCTCTTCTAACCAGAGTCGCATCCAAGTGCTTTCATTTTTCCAAGTTCATATTCTATGCCTTCCATTTCCAACCGAAGTGTTATCGTAATTGATCCTTATCATCCCTGGTACATCTCGTTTCAACCGGAGAACTTGCATGTACTTATTATCCATTGCAACCTTTTTCTTATGCTTTTCAACCTACAAGGTTCTCGTAATGTTCCTTGTTACTTTTTCTAAGGAAGTGTTTTCAACTTCGTTCATCTTCGTTGTATTTTTTTCTTTCAATTTGTTCAACCTCGCAAGGTTCTTTGGTTTCAAGAATTTGTCAAAGAAGCAACTTAGTTTTACCTATCGTCTTCCTCTTCCGTTTTCCCTCTAGTGCCATCCTAGATCTCGGGACGAGATCCTCTCGTAGTGGTGGAGTGTTGTAACGCCCCAACGCTGGAGCTTCAGGTGCCTTCCATGTTTTCCGGGTTTCGTCGTATGATTTGTTTGGTCCGTTGCATTTCATCTTTGCATCATGTGCATTGCATCATGTCATCATGCCATCATGTCATTTCTTTTCTTACCTCAACTAAATAAATGGCATGGATCTTTGATCCATTTAAATCAAGGGAAGGGTGACTTCTCTTTATAACATATCCTCCTGATAGTAGGGAGCTATATTAAAATATTTCTTTATTTTGAAATTCACCATAACACACTTGCATTGTAAACTCTCATGTCTTTTCTGCTTCAAGTTTGGCCCCAAACTTTGCCCATATTTTTCTTTCATCGCTTTCCCGATCTCCACAAAATTCCGAACATTTTTGGACTCTCCAAAAATATTTTTTCTAATTCAAACCTATTTGAATCTCATTCAAATGTGTTTGAATGCAATCCTTACAAACGGTGCCAAATGCTTTTTCTCGGAACGAACTCATTTTTATGAGTCCGGGAAATTTAACCTCATGCCTAAATTCTTCCTCTAACCTTCTCTTCTATCTTTTCCTTTCTCTTAATTTCTCTATTTTAAAAAGAAAGGTAATAGGGGAGAGGGAGAAGAGAGTCCAGCCCAGCTGGGCCTCTCACCGGCCTAACCTTCCCTTCAACCAGCAAGGCCTCCTGGATGCACCTAGGCCCATTTGACCCTTGGCCCAGCCGTCCTAGCTAACCCTAGCCCTCCTCTCAATCTCCTTTTCCCCTCCCGCAGCGCCGCTAGGGAGCCCGACTTCCCCGTCTCCCTCGATCCCATCTTCCTCTCGCTCCCGTGTCCAAACCACCTGCGCCTCCCTCTCTCTTGCTCGCAGCGCCCTCTCCCTCGATCCCCTCCTTCCCTGCTTCGCTAGAGAGAGAAGCGAAGCACCACGCCCTGCCGTCCCCGTGCCGCTCCTTCCATCCCCGCACGCGTCAGGGAGACGCCGCCAAGCTCCGCCCCTGCAGCTTCTCCTCCTCCGCCAGGAGCCTGCGGAGCCGGGCGGCCATTCCATCCACACGTCATCGCCCCTCTGCTTTACCCCGCCTCACCACCGCCGTCCTCCATGGTCGCTCCCGCCGCTGCACCTCGTCGCCGGAGACCCATTCCTCTGCCATGGCCTCCCTTCACCAGTGCCGCGCCTCCGTCGCCCGACGAGCTCCGCCACCAGCCGTGCCAGCGAGCTTGCCGCTGTCATCCACCTCGTCGTGTTCCCCTCCACCTCCAGTCGCCAACCTCCGTCGTCTCCTTGGTCAAGTTGGCGCCAGGACCGACCCCAAAGTCTCTTCTACCATCGTCATCAATCGTAGTTGCAGGTCTAGCAGACCCGTGCCTACCATGGCCCTCCTCGCGCCCCTGGTCCCTCTCCGACGGCCTTCCGTGGCTGCAACCACCTTTGCGGTTAATACCATCGAACCACGACTTCGCCTCCTACTCGGCAAGTACCGCGTCGAACGCCAAGTACCAGGACATCGAGGACCCGCCAAGTTCATCTACGTGCGTGTACGACTACACATCCGAGACACGTCTAGTACCTCCATGAGAGACCCGAACGTCTACGAACGGTGCATGATGCCCGGAGCCCTCGGATCCATCAAGTTTGACTACCTTCGTGTGTACCACTACCGTCGCCCCGAAGACGTTGGAGTCATCAAGTACCTCTCCGAACGAACGTGAACGACTATCGTCGCAAGAACGGGACCGTAAAGTCCGAAGACCCTAAGTACCACGACACCGATGACATGAACATCTACGGAAAATTGTGCAACTAAGAACGTGATCGACTACCGCCGCCCAGATCACGAGTACCTCTACCGTCGTCATGTACCCCTACTTCCACTACGAACATCCCGAGAACGTCTACTTCCCCTACACCGCATCGAACTCGAACCCCTCCGATAACGCACGCTTCGAAGGTATAACCCCAAGACGACTGCCTGTGTACGAATGCATGTGTGATGTATGAGATGCTCATGCTTGCTCCGTGCTCGAATTGCTTGTGCACGTTGCCTCTCTTTTGCCTTGTCACCGTCGTCGACCCGTGGGAACCCAGTAACCGGGATCACCCTACCATCTTTTGCACGCTCCCGCCACACTTTCTTTTGCACTGACGTCTCAATGAGTTGTCGGAACCAGAACATTGCCGTGGCTCCGTTTTGTTATCGTCGCCGTGGCACCCATTTTGTTTTCCGCCACGATGACAAATGCCTCATATCTTATCGTGCCAACTTTTTCATAAATATTACATAAAACTTGCACATGTCATCCGGATCATGATAACAACTCCAAGAATGTGTAAATTTGTTGTTTGCATTAAATTGCTAATGCATATGGGGATTTACCGGAATTGTTGTTTGATGTTTCCGGCCCCATTTAAATTGCTTAGATTGTGTAGTTCACTTTTGCTTCATCTCTTGCCATGTTTAACAACATTTAATATTGTTGGGTACATAAATGAGAGAGAACTAATTAATTGATGTGGTGTTCCGTCAATATGCAACTCGTTGCATATTGAGCTCCACTTAATTTGTAGGTTTGTTTGTGCATTTTGCCATGCCATGTATCATTAAACCGGACATGCATCATACTTGGTTGTGCATCATGCCATGCTTATGTGGTGGTTGTTTACTATGTTGTTTGCTTCTTTCCTGTGTTACTTCTTCGGGTTAGTTCCGATAACATCGCGTTTGTGAGGATTCGTTCGACTACGTCCGTTTGTCTTCTTCATGGACTCGTTCTTCTTGCTTGTGGGATCTCAGGCAAGATGACCATACCCTCGAAATTACTTCTATCTTTGCTTGCTAGTTGCTCGCTCTATTGCTATGCCTATGCCGCGATACCTACCACATGCTTTATCATGCCTCCCATATTGCTAAGCCAAGCCTCTACCCACCTTGTCCTAGCAACCCGTTGTTTGGCTATGTTACCGCTTTGCTCAGCCCCTCTATATACTTGGTAAAGGGTGGAAGGCTCGGCCTTATGCCTGGTGTTTTGTTCCACTCTTGCCGCCCTAGTTTCCGTCATACCGGTGTTATGTTCCTTGATTTAGCATTCCTTACGCTCTTGGGTTATAATGGGAACCCCTTGACAGTTCGCCTTGAATAAAACTCCTCCAGCAAGGCCCAATATTGGTTTTACCATTTGCCACCTAGCCTTTTCTTTCCCTTGGGTCATCCGACTCAAGGGTCATCTTTATTTTAACCCCCCTAGGCCAGTTCTTCTCTAAGTGTTGGTCCAACTGAGCGATGTCCGGGGCTACCAGGGGCAACTCTGGGCTGGCCTACCCGACGTCTGGCTCATCCGGTGTGCCCTGAGAACGAGATATGTGCAACTCCTATCAGGATTTGTCAGCACATCTGGGTGGCTTTGCTGGTTTAGTTTTACCATTGTCGAGATGTCTTGTAACCGGGATTCCGAGTCTTATCGGGTTGTCTTGGGAGAAGGAATATCCTTCGTTGACCGTGAGAGCTTGTGATGGGCTAAGTTGGGACACCCCTGCAGGGTTTTGAACTTTCAAAAGCCGTGCCCACGGTTATGGGCACATGGGAATTTGTTAATGTCTGGTTGTAGAAAACCTGAAACTTAACTTAATTAAAATGCATCAACGGCGTTTGTAGCCGTGATGGTCTCTTTCCGACGGAGTTCGGGAAGTGAACACGGTGTTGGACTTATGCTTGAACATAGATTGTTCTAGGATCACTTCTTGATCATAGTTTCTCGACCGTGCCTTTCCTTCTCTCCTCGCTCTCATTTGCATATGTTAGCCACCATATATGCTAGTGCTTGCTGCCGCTCCACCTCATACCTTTTACCTACCCATAAGCTTAAATAGTCTTGATCGCGAGGGTGTGAGATTGCTGAGTCCCCGTGACTCACGGATTACTTCCAAAACCAGTTTGCAGGTGCCGATGAAACCGTGCACGTGACGCAACCGAGCTCAAGGAGGAGCTCGACGAAGATCTCGTTCATTGTGTTGTTTCGTTTCCAGTTGATCAGTAGTGGAGCCCAGTTGGGGCGATCGGGGATCTGTAGCATTAGGGATAGTCTTCTTTTATTTTGGTTCCATAGTCGAACCTTGATTGTATCTGGATGATGTAATGTTATATTCAGGTATTGTGTGAAGTGGCGATTGTAAGCCAACTATGTATCCTTTTCCTTATTCATTACATGGGTTGTGTGAAGATTACCTGTCTTGTGACATTGCTTACAATGTGGTTATGCCTCTAAGTTGTGCTTCGACAGATGGGAGATATAGCCGCATCGTGGGCATTACAGATATGGGTAGCATGAGTTATTATTGTTGACGTCACCCTTGAGGTGAGTATGTTGGGAGGCAAAACAATTATCCCCTATCTTTCTATGTGTCCGGTTGAAACGTTTTGCTCATGTGTATGTGGTGAGTGTTAGCAATGATAGAAGACTATATGATGGTTGAGTATGTGGAGCTCTTACTTATACTCTATTGAATAAGTTGAATTACAATTGCTTGGTGACTGAGAACATAGGTTGTTGAGTTTCAAGAGAATTCATTGTTTGAACCTTAACATGTGAATTGGTTGGTACTATAACATGAGAAGTTTTATAAGAAATAATTGATGTTATGATGCTAGGAAAAGTGATTGAAATTATCATTCATCAAACTTATGCACTTTGCTAGCATTCACACTTCATAAATTATTTTTTCTATCATTTACCTACTCGAGGACGAGTAGGAATTAAGCTTGGGGATGCTGATAGGTCTCCAACATATCTATAATTTATGAAGTATTCATGCTGATATATTATCATTCTTGGATGTTTTACAATCATTTTATAGCAACTTTGCATCATTTTTTCGGACTAACCTATTGGCCCAATGCCCAGTGCCAGTTGTTGGTTTTTGCTTGTTTTTAACATTGCAGGAAATCAATATCAAACGGAGTCCAAACACCGCGAAACTTATTGTGGATTTTTTATGGACCAGAAGACCACCAATGGGCCAGAGCAGCACCTGGGGGTGCCCCGAGGGGGCACAACCCACCAGGGTTTACCCAGGTGGGTTGTGCCCACCTCGGTGGCCTCTCGCACCCCCTCTTTGCCGTATAAATTCCCAAATATTCGAAAAACCCTTGGGGTTAACCTAGACTAGAAGTTTTGCCACCGCACGCCTCTGTAGACACCGAAAACCAATCTAGACCCCCGTTCCGGCAACCTGTCGGAGGGGGGAATCATCTCCAGTGGCCATCTTCATCATCCCGGCGGCCTCCACGATGAGGAGGGAGTAGTGCACCCTTGGGGCCGAGGGTTTGTACCAATAGCTATATGTTTAATGTCTCTCTCTCTCTCTCGTGTTCTTGAGATGTCATGATCTTGATGTATCGCAGGCTTTGTTAATATAGTCGGATCATATGGCATTTTCCCCTCTCTATCTTGTGATGAATTGATTTTTCCCTTTGAGATTTCATTTTATCGGATTGAATACTTTTATGGATTTGAGAGCACTTGATATATGTCTTGCAAATAATACTCGTGGTGAAAATGGCGTATTATTCTGATTCACTTGATATATATTTTGGCACTCAACTCGCGGATTCCCGAGGTGACATTGGGGTAATCTACGCATAGGGGTTGATGCACGTTCTTGTCTTTGTTTCTCCGGTAGAAATCTTGGGGCACTCTATGAAGCTCTTCGTGTTGGATTGAGTATTATGAATCTAAAATTATTTGGTGTTATTTTAGTACAAACTCTTGGATAGATCGATCGGAAAGAATAGCTTCGAGGTGGTTTCGTACCCTAAAAACAATTTCTTCTTATGTTCTCCACTAGATAGGAACTTTGGAGTGATTCTTCATCGCACTTTGATGGGTGGTTATATGATCCAATTATATTAGCACTGTTGAGAGATTGCACTAGTGAAAGTACGGACGTTAGGCCTCATCTTCAAGCATTGCAATACCGTTTTGTGCCCGTTTACTATTTGCTACCTTGCTGTTTTTATTTATTCAGAATATAAAAATATATTTCTACCATCAATATTACACTTTTATCACCATCTCTTCGCCGAACTAGTGCACCTATACAATTTTCCATTGTATTGGCCATGTTGGGGACACAAGAGATTTTTTGTATTTGATTGCAGGGTTGTTTGAGAGAGACCATCTTCATCCTACGCCTCCCACGGATTGATAAACCTTAGGTCATTCACTTGAGGGAAAATTGCTACTGTCCTACAAAACTTTAGGCTTGGAGGCCCAACACGAGTCTACAAGAATAAAGTTGTGTAGTAGACATCAGGTCACTAAGGAACTGACACGTGTCCAACGGTCGGATTTCAAACACACGTGGCAGCTTGACTTGGGCTACAAGCAAAGCTGACTCATCTAGCTCTGGATAAGATTTGCTCCCGTTGTCTTTGCTCGAATACATATGATTTTTGGTTGAGCATCACATCAGTCACTCTGACTTTGTTCACTGGGACCCCATTTAACAGTACGGTGGTTCCTATGACTCAATAAAGAAGAAAAGGAAACTACGAAACAACTTTGTCTTCGCACTCCATAGTCTTCAAGTGAATGTCTTCACATGTCATAATCTTCATCGTGAATGTCTTCACGAACCACCATTATCTTCAATGTCTTCACACATTTTTAGGGGTCATCTCTGGTAGGTAAACCGAATCAATAAGGGACTACTACCTGTGTTATCCTGCAATTCTCACAAACACATTAGTCCATCAACCAAGTTTGTCGTCAATACTCCAAAACCAATTTGCCTTCCTTTTGGGTATAACCCTTGGCAACAAGTCTATTCTTGTATTTTTCAATAGTATCGTCAGATCTAAATTTTCTTTTGAACACCCATTTATAAGGAGAAACATTGATCTCCAAAGTACCTTAACCAAGATAGAATCCATCTCACTTTTAATTCCTATCATCTACTCCCTCCGTCCCAAAATAAGTGTCTCGAGCTTAGTGCAAATTTGTACTAAAGTTAGTACAAAGTTGAGACACTTATTTTGGGACGGAGGGAGTAGTAGTTTACATTCGGAGATGAATATAAGCTTCTGAAATGGTAGCAGGAGTATCATCCACATGGTATAGAATGAAATTATCACCAAAAGAGTTCAAAGTCCTTTATCCTTTTTTAATGAAGGAGCTTCTTTGTCATCCTCATCAGAACTTCTGTCGCTGTAAAGTGAATGATCCAGGATAACATTCTTGACTAGACATCCTTTGTATATCTCTTATAGGAAAAACATCCTAAAAATTGGTTGCATTTTGGATTAGTACCTACTTATGTCAAGTACTCCATATATAACCATTGGAAATTTATAAACAATGTTATGTGCATCATAGCTAAGAAATACACAACCAATGGTCTTTGGTCCAAGCTAGTTTTCATTTCTTTAGAATTGGCAGTTGACTTTCACCAAACCACCCCACGTATGCTAGTATGATAGTGTTAAACTTTTTTCCCATCGTTCAAATGAGGCAATCTTGTTCTTTTGTCAGACCTCGGTTTAAGACATGACATGAAGTAAATATCGCATCCTCACATCATTCCTTTGATAAAAAAAGTTATGTTTATCATGGCGTTAAGCAAACTAATTAGAGTGAGGTTTTTCATTTCTAGGATCCCGTTAGATTAAGTGGAATTGGGAGGTGTCCTTTCATGGATTATACCATGTTAGCAATGCATTAGAAAATTTCTCTCCACCACCATCCGACCAAATCCTTTTGATCATTCTTTCGAGTTGTTTTACAACTTTGCCCTTATAGATTTTGGATTAATCTAGACCCTCATCTTTATCTTTTATAAGATACACATAACAACATTGATTGGAATCATCAATGAAAGTCAAGAAGTATTTCTTTCATATTTTTTCAAAACACAATTCATCTCACACAGATACAAGTGATATAAAAGTGGCATAAACATGACAAAAATTATCGATGCGCTAGAGATGTATCAACATACCCAAGCTTAATCCCTATTCATCCACAAGCTGGTACATAGCCTTCTTTGTTGTCAATGCTACCTTATCTTGAACATGATTATCAGATGTAGTTCCATAAAAGTTTAACTTAAGAATAGTGATGCAGAGAAATTATTTATAATTGATAATTAGCAAACAAAAAACAAACATACAAATAAACTTTCTCAATTTCACTATAAATCAATGCATAACGTTAATGTTCTTCCTGCCAAAGGTTAAGAAAGAATATCAATATTGTATTGGGAACTTAGGTTCGGCTGTTGTATTTCCCAATATCTTATAATATTTTATATAAACCAACTCAAATTCAACCAAGCAAAGCAACTACCTGGACTTCTGCACAAAATTCAAACCAAACTTAAGACAAAGATCAAAAGCGCTCAGCTCCGTGGCTGCGGCACCAGAAAAAGTTTCGTAGCCTGCAAGTGCACATGGTTTAGTTGTGACCTTTTTGAAGTAAGAGTATCGATCCCATCGGGAGCACATGAATCAATCATTTGTCTCTTGGATGGTGCAAATATTATGCATGCAAGTTATGAGTAACCCAAAGTAGTAGTAATATAATATAAATGGTGTAGAAACATAAAACTAAATATTGAAATGAAAGTAAATATTGATAGTTGCAAATGAGAGTCTTGAAACCAATCGGACTAAAGAGTTCTCGAGAGTCTGGAGTTCCCTCTAGTGTGTGCGTCTATTGTGGTGCCTAAACACAATGCTATGTCAGATTCCTAAGACACTTTGCATATTTCTATTTGTGGGCAGAGCGGGTACAGACACATGCATATACTTGGCAGGCTCGTTCACATACACCACCACCGTTCGTCCCCACTCTGGTTACCAAACAGTGATTAAGGGGGAAAAGTACCCCATGGATGCAGCCTATAGGTGGTCTTTATTTTACCCCCTGCTGCAACGATTCAGGACGAAGGGGGATGGGGTCAGTCATGTCACCCACCACGGCAACCAACCATTCCGCCATTAGTAATAACCTTTCGTCCAAAATTGGCATACATTGGATGGTCAACTTCACCCAACGTCAAGAAGATCATTAACATAAATATGCAAAGAGGATATAAATCCTAATATCATACGATCTATTACACGGTAGGTTTCATCCATATCCCCGAGAACCAGGGGAACTACTCACTCATGAAGGCAAGAAACATGATAACACTGTCGATGTAGAACATGAATGAATCACACATGTAACACGCAAGTTGTCCCTTTTAGGGTTCTTGAGATTACAATGAATAGGATGTGGACGATGATGATGATAGTGGTGATGATGTTGAAGCCTTCCCGATGATGGTAGTGGAGGCAGCCATCACCTCCTTGCCGATTCCTTCCTCTGAATTACTCTGGAGGCTATGGTTCCTCCTTTTGGACGGGTTTCTGGTCTCTATATTCGTACCATCCCCCATCCGATTTCACGGGGTGGAAATAGTTGATCCGGCGGCGTTGCACTCCATACGACTGCTCATACGGGCAGGCATAGTCGTATGGAACGTCGTCTTTTACCCTAGAAGCGCAGCGACGATTTGTTCTTTGGCCTTCCTACTTGACTCTTTTATGGTAGGTGATCATACTAAATGCATGATTTCACTACCGTTTCCTGGGATTTCTTCCAAAAAAAATTGGTCCAAAACATGTTACCTGGGATAAACGACAAAAAGAAATGCACGAACACGGTAAAATTCCACAAGGCATAAGGAGTAGGCACAAAAATACTAGCAAAATAATCACATAATTTGGACTCACCACCTTGCTAGCGTGGACACCCAACACCATCAATATAGCACCATTGTTAAAAAAACTATGGTGGTAGTGGACCCCATGTCACCAATATTCTACATGTTGATGGTGTGTCATGTGGACAAAACCACCATTATAATCACTCACCTAGCGACATGTAATGTACTTCGCATGCCACAAACGTTTCATGCAGCCAATCCCCCCCCCCCACCATATAACATTTCACATTTCACATTAATAATAAGCACATATAAAAGAACAATACCAGTTAATAAGCGACAATCTCACAAATAGTACTAGCTAGCTAATTAATAAATGACAATACTCTCACAAACACTAGCTAACTAATAGTTAATAAGTAGTTTATTTAACACTGATGGCCCAGCCACACATATACTTTCAAATGAGATCAATGATGATCATCATCCTCAAGTCAACACGCGGGGTGTTTCTGATAGTGACTAAGATGACCTGTCCAACACAGAGATTCTTGCCAGCAAGGAAGTTGTTCCACCCCGCCATGCTTAAGACAGTGCAATCATCCGTGTCCACTGCGTACGCACAGGTGGTGATGGAGCCCCTTGTGGTAAGGCGTAGTCTAGCCATGTCTGCTTCATCCGGCTCGATGTCACAACTCACCGATAGCCTCGTAGGTAATTTCTAAAAAGCATACATATATGATAGATGAGCATGTCATGCGCAATTATCAACAAAGCATACACTTCAATTCACATATATCATCGGATTCAACACTAAGCATATCATCAGCTTTTACACTAAGCATATCATCAAATTACTACACTAAGCATATATATCATCAAATTACTACATTGAGCATATCATTTCTGGAAAAAATACATATGTCATGTGCAATTATCAACAAAGCATGCATACACTTCAATTCACATATATCATTGAATTCAACATTAAGCATGTCATCCAATTCTACACTAAGCATATCATCACATTACCACTACAGTAAGCATATCACCAGATTACTACAGTAAGCATGTCATCAAATTACTACACTAAGCATACCATCACATTACTACACTAAGCATGTCATCAAATTCTACACTAAGCACATCATAAAAATTACTACACTAATTAAGTATCATCAAATTACTACACTAAGTAACGTACCATGACATGGCGGATAATATTCGTCCTTGTCAGATGGCTCACGAATGGCATCCCGGCGTAGGCATCACGTGGCAGAAGTTTTTTCCAAAGGTTGTCCATTTCATCATCGCCCAGCCTCGTTCTTTGGCCATAGAGGGCTTCATCAAGTGGGTCCTCATCATCTTCCTCCGTGTTGAGATAGATAACAACCAGCCTGGTTCTTCGTCCTCTGAAGGAGAAGTTGATCAATTCACCCCCCAGTGAGTCGCATATGGGCAATGAAATGATCTCATTCATCTCCTCAAATCTGGGACATCTTTCATTCCTTCTCGACCTCCATAGTGTAGGCCCCCCAGGAGCGTCGAAGATCATAGTGTCTTCGGTCAGCTCATTGAATTCCTATCTTGCATTGCATGGGACGATCTGTGTAAGAACAAAACACACACACACACACACACACACACACAATGCATTAATGGAAATAACAACAAAAATAAAAGAAATAACTTTTAGAAGGTTCATATAATTTGTTACCGCTGCAGGAACAAAACTCAACTAGAAGTAGATGCCGAACAACGTGCCAGTTGCAAGGCTGCTAGAGCACCTTGACTTGCACACTCGACATGGTGGTAGTTGCGCCATTCTAAACAAAATGTACTGAACACTAAGTATAATCGGATTCTAGACTAAACACTAAGTATAATCGGTTTCAATACTAATAAATCAATTTCTACTAAATATAATCAGATACTGCACTGCTAAATCTAATTTTACACTACTAATTGTATACACAAATAAACAAAATCGGTCGAGGGAGACACAAATAAACAAATTCTACACCGCCAATCTAATTATAATTCTTGGCTTTCTTCATCTACAATGTCTATCCATTAGCAATCACACTAGCAATACAAATTTAGCAAATCATCTACCTACACAGTAGCATTGAGCATTTACAGTACTAAAATTCATCCATCCATCTATCAGAAAGCTAGCACCATTCATTCATCTATCAAGCAAAGCATCTACTCCTACCAAACAAACATACATATTCACGGTACCAAAATTCATCCATGATCCATTCATCAGTCCATCCATGTACAGAGAAGAAGTATCTTATTTTTCTGGCTCAGATCCGCCACTGGAGGGAGACGCTAGGGCAAGGGAAGAAGATGTGCGAGGGGAGAGGGGAGATCTTCTCCTGACCCAGAGGTGGCGGTTGACGCACTAGTCCAACGACTACGAGCGGCGTGGTCGGGAGGAGGAGGCGGCACTGGTCGAGGGGGGGGCGAAGGTGAAAACAATGTGGGGTGAATCGAACTTAGATTTTTTTTTGACTGGATAGGGTAGTTAGAAGATGGACTAGTGCTGGCATGGGCCTAATGGGCCACGCCATAAGAAAATGTAGCAAGCAAAAAAAACTCAGCAAATATCTATGGTGTAACAGAATTTTTTTACGACAGCACTAAGGTCGTATCACAGCCGTACCAAGTATGCACACGCCAGCACTATTTGAAAAAAAATAGTGTCGGCATTGGTGGGAAATGGTGCTCCACCAACAAAAGTTGTGGCTAGTCATTTCTCCACTAGTGTAGAAATGCACCTAACACATGGTGGAAGGAGTATTTGGAAGCAAACGATGTCCATAACAGGCTCAAGTTTGGAGAGGCACACCCAAAGATGATTTAGCGGTGCACTACCTAGAAAAATATCAATTCTTCCAACATGGCATATAACATTGTCTCGAACTCAAGCTCAATTTAGGTGACATGATGATATATGATGTGACCCGTGCGCATTGCGTGGCATGAAGTGGGGGAGTGAGTGAGATTGAACGTGCAGGTAGTTGCACTCTTTTCTCATGCTACAAGGAGTAGTATATCTCCTAACCTTATATATCAGTGCTAATGTTTCTCAAGTAGTAGTACAAGACTAAACTTACACACTTGCCATGCAACTTAAATGGGCCTTTGTGATTTCAGAATTTTTTTAGGCTGATATAGAAGACTTAGTGGTCCAAGACCCATAATATCTAACAATGTACACGGACCGACTAACTAACTAACATGAGTATTCCTTTACCACCGTAATAGGTATACCTCATGAAATAAAAGTTCATCAGAACCTATTTACATGGTAGCTAATTTTAAAGATATCGACACGAGGAACATTACGATGAAACAAATTTGTAATTTGGACCCTCAATATATTTAGTTAGGATTTTGAATATTGAAAAGAAATCTGCACATACTCCGTACAACAGCCCACCCATGCCGACCGTAGCAGAAATCCCACTAAATCAACCTCCATGCTCCATATGGTGCCACGCCGGGCTAACCCATGCGGTACCATTTTACTAGTGATTATGATTAATAACTACAATTGTTGTGGTGTTATTAGATGATGACATTAGTACTAAGGTGGACTCATAGGCCTCTCTTGTCATGATATAGTGAACATGATACACTGTAGGTAGAAGTTGGGATGCCCATTAGTGCATAGTTTGCAACACTAACATCATCAGTAACTCATGGATTTGACGAGCTTCTTCTCATTTGAGATGGTGGAGTGCAACCTGTATCAGCTCCTTGATTGTCCGAGCACCATCCATCCCTTCCGTCTGAAAAATAGAACTAAATTTTATCAATAAAATTAAGTAGCATTGTGTGCATATGTGTCTTTTGATGCTATCACACCTTTCAACGAGATTTTTCACTTATAGAAAAAGCACATGCATGCATGCAGGAATCTTTCATCTAATGTTGATGTCATCACGTTAATTGCATTTTTGAACTTTTGTAATGATTTATCTCACAAATCGTTAATCCGATTAGCGATCCTTCTACACCGCTAGGTTTTTCTTCACAAGGGCTTCGAAACAAGATCTGATATTGACATTCTTCAATGATTTTTTTCATTGCCATCAGTTGTCATATTATGTCACCCTAGTTGCCATCTTTAACCCTGAACGGTTTCCATGATGATTGTATATAGTTACCGAGAAATACTTTCATACGCTTTTGGACACTGCAATGTTATGCATAGCTAAAGAGTGAGTATTCGATGATTGACAAAAGTAGGAAGAGGCATCAACTAACATAAGCATAATGAAGCAAGCTTTTAGCGGTGTATATCAACTTCCAGAAATCTGAAAACTAAGTTAATTTCATTTTGACAACAAGGTAGCAAATAAAGATAACTAAGTGACACTAATCTGGCAAGTACCGGCCAAAAATTCGTCGAAACATGCTGGTATGGGATCTAGTTTTGAAGATTTCGCCACCAGAATGCTAGTGAAAGCGAATCATTAATAGGGTCAATGATTTAAGAGGTAAAGATTTTTTTGAAATTCAATTTAGGGAAATGCTTTATTGATATCATGCATTTGTTTGTATGCATGCATGCACGAGAGATAGGGGGAATGTCACATTGCAAGCCCAATATGAGGCGTTACTACCTAGTGCGCTCGTACACTGTGATTTATACCTACTTTCAGCTCTAAAAACACATAGTTCAAATCTCTTTTTTTTCTGCAGGATATAGTTCTAGTCTTACTCACCCAAAACAATTGATTTGACAAAGGCAGCCTAGAACTGAACCAAACACCCGCATCCCCCGTGCCGCCTCTTGCGACATGGGGGAAACACTCATCACATCCACCGCTAGGGTGCTCCTTTGTCTTCCCAACACATTGCTTCCACTAGAGGGCTCACATGCGAAGCCTCGGGCAACTCGAGGAAGTTGGCGATGGGACGCGTCGTCCCTGTGGCTTTTGTTGCGTGGATGCAACAGCTTCCTGGTGGTGCTGGGCGGGCAACTACATTATGGAAGCCTCGTTTTATGGCGGCAACAGCAGTCCCAGTGCACGTGGCGGCTTCCCTATTTGGCAATGCGGCCTTGGTTCTTGTCGACTTGGATCGGGAGGCACGACATTGATCTGGCGGCTATCCGCTCCTGATCTAGTGGCGGCTGCGCTCCACGCGAGCGATATTGATGTGCCTTTCATCCTCCGGCTCCAGCCATATTGGCCCCTAGGATGACAGGCCTGTGAAGGGCTCTCTCTGGTGAGGTGGTAGTCAGTGGTGTTGTGCTTCGTCATTGTTGTTGGTCCTTATGGCGACCACACCGGCGTGCAACGGTGCACTTGCGACGCATTGTGGTGCCCACCGAAAGGTCTTTGTGAGGGTTCCTCTCTCCAGACTCAGTGACTAGCTTTGGCGGGACGATAGCTTGGCGTAGAGGGATGGTTGTGTAGCGGCCACATCGCATGCAACTGCTGGGATCACGAAAAAGTGATGGCTACAGCACATAAGTGGCTTCGGTCTTGAGTTATGAGATGAAAGCCTAGGGCTGACCTGTGTGGGTTATACCTAGCAATTCCGATACGTTGCATCGAGTAGTTGGATCATAGTCTCTTACCATAAAAATTGTTGCATGTGCAACAGCAACGAATATTAGAAATCCGTAAATCCATGTGTTTTTGTGTCCTTACCTTGCTGAAGGTGTTGCTCGGATATTATTAGACTGGTTCTTTAGGGTGAAAAATTTATATTATAGCCTTGGGTAGTTGGGTCTGGTGGCGACGCATGAGCGTCGATCCCTTTCTGAAGGCACTGCTATTGATGAACCTCGTCATTCGTGTGTTGTCATGGAATGGTTGCTACTGCTATGGTCATTGATGTAGTTTATCGATCGCGGATCTGATCGCTTTGAGGTTTTGTTTTTTTCCTCGTCTATGCATAGTAGTGTTGGTCTTATATGACTACTATTTGGCGACGTATTTATGTGTGCGTGCATGGGTGTTGGTTGTACATCCTAACCATGCAAAGGTCAGGTGTGTTCTCTGTGTTTGTATCATCCTGATGCTCCATTAATTTTAAGAAAATAAATTTCACCCTTTATTAGAAAAACAATTTATCACAAACATACAAAGAAGACACACCGGGGGCATAGTGGTTTTGGAGCTGACCGTTATTGGTTTGGTAACAGCGCCGGCAGAAGGAATGGATAGATGGGAGAGTTTGACTCTGAGAGAGATGGTGCATACAGGGATGATTGTTACAGAGGGTCTTCGTCGTTCAGCTGCGGCGAATAATAGCGACAGTGCAAAGATATTGCCAAGCTGAACAACCTCCTAAGGGCGTTTTTCTGGCAAGGCAAGAACAGTGTTCAGGGAGATCAATGCTTGGTGGCTTGGGAATATGTGTCTATGCCGCGGTGTTCTGGTGGGCTGGGTGTGCGGGATGTGGCTGCTCATAATCAAGCTCTGTTATGCAAGTTCACGGCCAAGTTCTGCAGTCCTCGGATATTCCTTGTTTCCAGTGGTTCGCTTCACAGTACTGCGATCGTCGTATTGCTTTTGGGACACAGAGCAGAGATACACCCATTTGGAAGGGTTTCAAGCGGTTTATTCCATGGTTCTCAATGCTTCCAGATGCTCTCTGGGTAATGGGAGTTGTCTCTCTTTTTGGCATGACAAATGGCTTGAAGTCGGGCATCTTAATCATGTGTTGCCGACTCTCTACACTTTTGCAAAAGACATTTCTTGCTCGGTTGCTTCGCAGCTCTCTGCTGATGGTGTTTGGGATGTTCAGCTGCACCCTAATCTTACACGATCGGCAGTCCAGGAACTGCAGCGCTTGCACTCTCTTCTTCTGGGCATTCAGCCTGCGCCTCTTGACAAGGACACTCGTTCTTCCTCCCTTTATGGAAAGGTTTCGAGCACTTCGGACTTTTATCACCTTCTCACCTTCCGGGGGATGAGCAGCAGGTTCAACTCGTGGGTTTGGGACCCCATAATTCCGCTTAAGTACCGTATCTTCTTGTGGCTGGCTTTTTGAGGTCGTCTGAATACAAGAGATAACATGGTCAGGAAACAATGGACCTCGGTGGTTTCTCATGCTGATTGCGATGTCTGCCCGGCCCGAGAGTCCATCGACCATATCATCATGCGTTTCTCTCTCGCATCTACTGTCTAGGACAGCTTTGACATGGCTAACTCCGCTGATCTGCTGGATTTTATACATCATACTCAATCAAGTTGAACGTCGTCGGCTACTTGGCATGTCCTCGTTGCTGCCGCTGCTGTCACTCTCTGGCACACCCAGAATGGTAGGATTTTCAACAATAAGATTTGGTCTCCATCTTATGCTCGGTTGTACACATCAAATCTTCTCAAGCTATGGAGCCACTGGACAAGGAGACTGGAGCGTAAAGAAGTTGTTCTACTTTGGATGCAGAGTTTACGTGCATAATGTAGATCATGTTGTTGTTGTTGTTGTTGTTGTTCTGTTGTTTTGTTTTGGCTTCTGTTCTTGCTCCCTCTGTTGTTCTTCCTTTCGCTAGGCAGCTTATGGCCTATGCACCATGGTGCAGAACATAAATGTAATGGACCTACGGTCTCCGGGCTACGGCCTGTTTTGAAATATACAAAGTAGAATGTGATCTACCTTTCATTTCAAAAAAAAATAGCAACAGAATCACCGTAGCGACCAGGGTTACATTCGCGACGATGAGCAATACTACATACCAAGGTTGGAGGAGTAGTATGCACATGCCAAAGTCAGTGCTGACGACATATGGTGCTTGCAGTTTGAGACTCATGTTTTTTAGACAGTGTGTCAACTCGAGCCGTCCACGCATCTACACTACTTATAAAAGATCAAACAAAATCTTCTCTAAAGACACCTCACAAAATGTATGCAGATCAATTACCACCGTATGATTAGGCCCACTAAGTTAATTTAACAGCTAACCTTAATCTAATCCTATTTGTATGTGCATTTAGCAATTTTAATTGACTGACCGTACTCCACCAAAACACCCCACATACGCCCCGCATCAGCAACTCCTACAATCACGCAACACATGCAATCCAAATTGCCACCGGTTATCTCTCTCCCTTAATTAGCGCCACCTCTCAATCTAATTAATCCCGTACAAAACCTCCAACCAAAAAGAGAAAATTCCAACGAGCAAGCCGCCAGCCAATGCATGCGAGACGCTCCCGCCGTTAAGCGAGGACTCCGTCGTTGAGGAACCCAAAGTAACACACGAGGGAGGGAGGACAAGGCATGTAGAGGAGAGGGCGAGAGGCCGCGCCCAGGGCGGCGGCGCGCTTGCCGGGCAACATGCACACGGGCCTGACCCTGTCCGGCGGTGGCGGCGTTGCGCTCGCCTGGCAACATGCATGCTGCCCACCCTGTCTGGCGCCGGCGGCGCATGCACCCAATGATTGAGGGGCGAATGCCCCCAGGAGGAGACACGTCGTGATGTGAGTGTCGAAGAGATCGAAAGGATGCGCCGGCGGGCTCGCCGACAACGCTCGTGCCCTGGCCCTGTCCAGCGAAGGAGTGTGCGCATGGGAGACACATGAAGAGCTCACATACGGCCGGATGATAGAGCCACCCGCGTACGCTGGCAAGACGAACGTGCTCTCGCCCGGAACCGGAACTCATGTACAAGAAGTAGTGGCCACGACAGCACGCGAGCCACCACCAGGGACGCATGAGGAGGAGTTGTGCCTTCTTCAGGGCACCCATGTGTCGTCGCCCACTGCTTCACTCGACGTGCTACACGTTTTGGATCTGATTTGCCACTGCCTCACCATCCGCACACAATGCATCATCTCCCCGCACCCCACCCGCCGGACCTCACCCCCACCGTATATTCCCGCCTCTGCAACTTCTAGGTTTGGCATTATCAACAAATGAAATCTGCAAATTATCATGCATCCCTGCCTCCTTTGGTAAGAGGTGTCTCAAATCCTAACCTCATTTGCATTGTCCTATTTTTCATTACAGCACAAACACGAGATTCAAACGCTCAGGTTCATGATGCATCAATGGGTGAGTTTTGAATTTTGTTCAATATGAAATAATATTGGTTTTCTCCTTTCGTTCTTATTTTGCACCATCCATCATCCTTATAAGCATTTGCTCCACAACATGATGGTTGTGCATGCTTACAATGGCAGAGTGATAGCAAGGAATCCGAATGTCACCCTCTTTCTCACTTCAGTTTTCTGATGTATTTTGTTCTACATGCTGGCCAATTGTTATTTCTGGAGTACTTCATCTATGTGTGTTTTTGCAGGAATATTCCATGTGTGATTGCTACCAGCTCTACTGAAAATCAAAAGTCTCCTATATTATTGCCACTTTAGTGTAAGGATTTAGATTATGTTCCTTGTACGTGCATTTGTTCTTCAGATGTTAATAATTAGTGATATTCCTGCTATTTAACAGGTTACTCCTGGCGCTGTGATGCATGAGTGTTGGCAACTATATTGCGGTCAGTGTTTCCTACGCAAGAATTAACTACAAGAATTGTTTTGTACTTACTATCAGCATCTCACCACAGGTGACGTCTTTTGTAGAGCAGAACTCACATTTATTTTCTACTACCTGGATATTGTGTAGAACCCTTCAATATCTTGACTTATTGTTTTCACTCATGTTTGAACTGTAGACCATGCATTTTTTTACAACAATAAGCAAAATTTAAATCTTTTCCAGTGGAAATGGTTGGCTCATTTAATCAGCTATCATGCACTCATCGTATGTGATTTGAATATGTTGATTTAATCGACAATAGAAAATTGTATTGCTTCGTTACTATATTCCCTTCCAGGTGTATTTTACACGTTATCAACTTGGAATAGATGACCTCTCACAATCGAATTTGAAGCTACTCGCTTTTTTTGAAGTTACTTTACAAAATTCATAACATGATTGGGCATTGTTGTCCAATGCATTATGTTTCATTTTCTCGAGCATAATATGCACTTATACATTATTATTTTTGCTTGTAGTAGTTTTGTCAGCTGTATTGGACCGCATGTCCACCATTGATCTTTCTTTGAAAAACTTCTCGTTGTTGCTCAACTTACATGATGATACCAAGCCGAATATGGTGTCTAGCTTTATCTTCAAGCACGGTGAGTGTCTTTAGTTGGATCTTTGAGTTCACGCTTGTTGTGGTTACTTGTGCGGGTGTGTATCGAAGTGTATCGTGCATTGCACGTGCAAACTTACTAATTGAAAACGCAAGGACGGAGATACGTACCAAGGTTCGAGGAGTAGTGTGTTTTTTTTATGTCGGAGGATCAAGTGGTGGTGCAGCTTCAGAGGATTATCGCGGAGGATTTTCATTGGTCACATTTTATGAGGTAGGACAACATGATCGAAATTCTACCCTCTTATTTTCCTTGTGAGATACTTCCTCCATTTCATAATTTAGTGTGTCCGCATTTTTTAAGATTTAAATTTGATCACAAATTTAACCAACGTGAACGACTGCGGCGGAAACAAAAATTATATCATTGAATTCGTATTCGAAAGAAGTTTTCAATGATATAAGTTTTGCTCCCACTGCAGTTTTCCACGTTGGTTAAATTTATGATTAAACTTAAATCTTGAAAAATGCAGACACACTACATTATGAAATGAACGGAGTACTACCGGTTCATAATAATCTACCCGGTTGATGGAGAAAAGAAACCAACGTATGCTTTTTATGAACGAGCCCTGTCACGTATGACGTCATTTGTGTGACGTCATCAAAGGTGATGTCATCAAAGAAATTCGGGAGCAACCGAGCAAAAGGGACGGACCGGAAGCAAATCTTTTTCGTTGGAGAAATCAGGATAGAGCGAGAGGAGCAATTGATTGGGTGGGAAAGACAGCGAATCGATGGACGGTTACCTGGATGAACATGGTGTGGACCATGCTGCCGGCCACGGTGGTGACGCTTGCCGTGATGACCTTGAGACAGAGCGACTGCAGCGCCCCGCACACCTTGGCCATGGCGTCCCGCGCCTTGCCGTGCCTCAGGCTCACCACCGACAGCTTCTCCGCTACATTCGTCACCTCCAGCTGCACAAACCGTAACAGCGCAGTCATTCCATCGATTGCACTACGTCTCTGCAATTGCAATTGCATGGTGTCGTTCCATAACGTTGCCTCGAAGGTTGATATTTACCTCGAGGATTTCGACCGGATACGTGGCAGGGGAAGTGATGGCGTCGTTGACGGAGGAGGCGGAGCTAGTCCTCCTCATCTTCTTCCGCCGCGGCAAGCCCACGCCGTCTTCCTCCGCTTGGCTCCCGACGGAGGCGACGTCCTCCGCCTTGACCATGGCGGTGCAGTTGTCTGGTTCGAGGTCGGATATCTCGGCTAGAAGCTGCCGCTCCTGCTCCTGCAGCGCCTCGATGTACGCGATGGCGTCCTGGATGATGGACGCCTTGTCCATCTAACGCCGCACAAACGCCAAGCAAATTAAGCACACCGTGATCTGTAAATTGATGAATCGCAGGCGGGCGCGGGAGCGCTCACCTTGGTGATGTTTGGAACCACGCCGCGGAGGTTGTAAAGCTTCTCGTTGAGCCTCCTGCGACGGTCCCTCTCCATGATTATGTTCTTGCTCGCGCGGGTTGCCATCGTCATGGCCGTCGACCACGAGCTGGCGCCGTCCGGCGAGCTCGAGTCGTCGTAGCTGCAGGAGTACAGACCGGACAGCGAGTCCTCAGCCGGCAGGTACATACTGCAACAATCAACAAGGCTAATCCAACGGTTAGTAGGCACCAAAGGAAGGAACAATTACCGGCGATGGATTGCCCCATGAACAAGCAGAGGGGCGCACTTGAATGTGCAGGCTCACCTGTCGACGACGCCGAGCTCCAGCACCTGGGCCTCGAAGAAGTTAGGCGTCTCCCAAGAGAAATCGAAGCTCATGTCCATGTCGGCCTCCATTGCAACGAGACAACGAGTCGATCTGCTCGCACAGATGGTTGTTGGCCTCTCTCTCTCTCCCCCGTGCTGTACTGGCGCTTGTTTTTAGCGAGGGGTTTTGTTCTGCCAGGGGTACTTGATGCTTCACTCGCTACTCGCTAGTCAGCACCCAGAGGCTTTATACAGAAGCATGGAATAGTAGCAGGATGCGATCAGGATGTGACTGCGTGTGGATAGCGTGAATTCGTTAGCACAAGTGGCAGCGTGTGGACGATGGTAGATCTGCGTCGCAGGGTGGCGGGGGCCGACGTGCGAGCGACCCTACCTGATGGCACCTGGCGCCTTCACGGCCTAGACAACGTGCGTGCCGTACAGCCATTGGCTGGTTTACCATTTACGGAAGTACCTAAAACTCATCTAGATGAGATATAATTTGGTCTTATTCACTTGGAAAACAAGAATATATAACATCCACGTCAGCACACACGCATCTTATAGCATCTTATAGCATCACATCCAATGGCTATAAAAGATGAATAAGACCAAATTATATCTCATCTAGATGAGTTCTAACAAAATTGTTCTCGATTCGCGTCCCATTCGAGATCGAATATGTGCCTGTGCGCTGCTGTCCCCTTCATGTCAACGTATGGGCCCAACAACTTTGGCACCTCGCATGTGCTCCGTCCAGGCCATGAGAGCAACTCCAATGGCCCGATCCAAACCAACGGCGATTTTATTCACTTTTTATCCGTTTGGGTCGGCTAGGTAGACACGAACGATCACGTTCGTATTTGGGTCGGCGTGTACGCCCAACGCTGGCCCGATCCATTTTTGACGGCGCGAAAAAAAACATGCAATAATTATACATTAAAGCCGGCCAGGAAGGCCGGAGAGAGTCCACACGTTCAAATTAGCATTAATAAAAATTAAAAATAAACTAAACTACGAGGCGGCGCGCTGCCCTAAGCGTCGTCGTTGTCGTCCTCGGGGTCCGTGAGGTCGATGAGCGTCGGCGCAGGGCCGGCCCAGAAGAACGCTGAGTTCCAGAGGGCGTTCATGTCCGGCGCGGGCTGTGCCGGCGCCGGCGCGGGCTGTGAGGCCGCCTGTGCCGCCGCGGCCTGGCGCGCCTCCTCCTCGGCCTCGCGCTCGAGCATCTCAAGGTACTCGCCGTGGCGGCGCTCCTCGGCCAACCGGATGTGGCGCCAGTGCTCGAGGTACGCCGCCTCGTGTGCCGGCGTCGCCCCCACCCGGACCGGCGGCGCACTGACCCACTCACGCACTACTCCCGTCCAGGAGTAGCACTCGATGGGGGACGGCTCCGGCTCCGGCTCCGGCTCGGCTTTCACAGAGACGGCGGGGTCACTGGCGGCAGGACGCAGTCGCCCGCCGCGGAGAGGGCCATGGCCTGCGCCATGGCCGCCTCGTACGCCGCCTCCTCTTCCTCTGCCGCCGCCGCCCTGCGCCACTCGTCATCCTCGCTCTCCTGGTAAACGGACGATGAGCGGGGGCGGTGGCATGGTCCGGTCGACCTCGCAGACGCCGCGTCACCTCGCCTCCTCGTGCTCGAAGGCAAACCAGCGCACCCAGTTGGGCGAGTCGGAGGCGTAGGCGGTATCGCGGTGCTGCTTTGGCGTCAGGAGCTCCCGCCGGCGCCGCACCTCCTCCGCGTGTGCCCTGGCCGACCGCGGGGCCGCCGGCACCGGGATCCTCTCCGGATCTAGGTGCCAGTTGTGCGGCAGGGTGACGTCGGGGTACGGGAGAGGCACGCAGTGCTGCCAGTACCACTCTGCCTGGTGCACCGGCATGTTGACTCGATGCCTCGGCCGGCGAGCTGGCGTCGGCGGAGGCAGGAGAAACTCTATGGGAAAGGGGGTGGCGGGCGACTTGGCCTTGGCCTTGCTGCTGCTACCGGCGCCGGAGAAGAGCCCCATTTGGCACAGCTAGGGTGGCTAGGGTTTGCCGGCGACGGGGGAGCAAGTCTGGCTAGATGGGGATGGGGTCTGGCTGGATGAGGACGGCCCCGCCGCACGGCCGGCTTAAAAAAGGATGACCGCCGTTGCTAACGTGTGGGCCCGATGTCATAAATTAAGCTGACCAGGTAGGTGGCGGGCGGTTGGACGACCGCCAGGTGGGGCCGTGGAAGACACCGAGAAGGCGCGCGTAGCGTCCGTTCTACGTCCGCGCTGACGCATTTGGGACGCAAATTTGGGCCGCAAATGCGTCGGCACGGACATGAAGTGGACTCCATTTGGGTTTGGGTCGCTGCATTGGGCCTTCTCTTTTACCCATGCCGACCCAAACGGACGGCGGTGGACGAAATGGGTCGCCTCATTGGAGTTGCTCTGATGTATGCTTGGCAGCGGGCAGCTGCATCTTCCCGTGGGGCTCATAATCTTGATGTGCGTACTATATACTTCCTTCATTTCATAATATAGTTTATATACTCGCTCCATCTATATGTATGTAGGGCCTAATACGTTTTTCGAGATTCCTTTTGACTATGGGTTAGAGTAGTAATATATGACATACATGTTACACAAAGCATATCGTTAGATTCATACGTGAAAGGAGTTTCTAGTGATATAATTGTTGTATCATACTTCTCCTCCTCCCCCTCCCTCGCCCATCGCGCGGGCGGCTGATACATCTCCAACGTATCTATACTTTTTGATTGTTCCATGCTATTATATTATCTGTTTTGGATGTTTATGGGCTTTATTAAACACTTTTATATTATTTTTGGGACTAACCTATTAACCCAGAGCCCAGTGCCAGTTTCTGTTTTTTCCCTTGTTTCAGTGTTTCGCAGAAAAGAAATATCAAACAGAGTCCAAACGGAATGAAACCTTCGGGAGCGTGATTTTTAGAATGAACGTGATCCAGGAGACTTGGAGTTGAAGTCAAGGAAGCTTCGAGGTGGCCACGAGGCAGGGAGGCGTGCCTGCCCCCTGGGCGCGCCCCCACCCTCGTGGGCCCCTCGTGGCTCCCCTGACCGACTTCTTTCGCCTATATATATCCATATACCCTAAAAACATCGGGGAGCAGAATAGATCGGGAGTTACGTCGCCAGAAGCCTCCGTAGCCACCGAAAACCAATCCAGACCCGTTCCGGCATCCTGCCGGAGGGGGGAATCCCTCTCCAGTGGTCATCTTCATCATCCCAGCAATCTCCATGACGAGGAGGGAGTAGTCCACCCTCGGGGCTGAGGGTATGTACCAGTAGCTATGTGTTTGATCTCTCTCTCTCTCGTGTTCTTGAGGTGGTACGATCTTGATGTATCGCGAGCTTTGCTATTATAGTTGGATCTTATGATGTTTCTGCCCCTCTACTCTCTTGTAATGGATTGAGTTTTCCCTTTGAAGTTATCTTATCGGATTGACTCTTTAAGGATTTGAGAACACTTGATGTATGTCTTGCATGTGCTTATCTGTGGTGACAATGGGATATCACGTGATCCACTTGATGTATGTTTTGGTGTTCAACTTGCGAGTTCCGTGACCTCGTGAACTTATGCATAGGGGTTGGCACAGGTTCTTGTCTTGACTCTCCCGTAGAAACTTTGGGGCACTCTTTGAAGTTCTTTGTGTTGGTTGAATAGATGAATCTGTGATTGTGTGATGCATATCGTATAATCATACCCACGGATACTTGAGGTGACATTGGAGTATCTAGGTGACATTAGGGTTTTGGTTGATTTGTGCCTTAAGGAGTTATTCTAGTACGAACTCTATGATATATTGAACGAAAAGAATAGCTTCATGTTATTTTACTATGGACTCTTGAATAGATCGATCAGAAAGGATAACTTTGAGGTGGTTTCGTACCCTACCATAATCTCTTCGTTTATTCTCCGCTATTAGTGACTTTGGAGTGACTCTTTGTTGCATGTTGAGGGATAGTTATATGATACAATTATGTTATTATTGTTGAGAGAACTTGCACTAGTGAAAGTATGAACCCTAGGCATTGTTTCAACGCATTGCAATACCGTTTGTGCTCACTTTTATCATTAGTTACCTTGCTTTTTTATATTTTCAGATTACAAAAACCTATATCTAGTATCCATATTGCACTTGTATCACCATCTCTTTGCCGAACTAGTGCACCTATACAATTTACCATTGTATTGGGTGTGTTGGGGACACAAGAGACTCTTTGTTATTTGCTTGCAGGGTTGCTTGAGAGAGACCATCTTCATCCCACGCCTCCCATGGATTGTTAAACCTTAGGTCATCCACTTGAGGGAAATTTGCTACTGTCCTACAAACCTCTGAACTTGGAGGCCCAACAACGTCTACAAGAAGAAGGTTGTGTAGTAGACATCAAGCTCTTTTCTGGCGCCGTTGCCGGGGAGGTGAGTGCTTGAAGGTATATCTTTAGGTCTTGCAAACGAATCTTTTAGTTTCTTGTTTTATCACTAGTTTAGTTTATAAAAGAAAACTACAAAAAATGGAATTGAGTTTGCCTCATACGCTTCATCTTTTTAATATCTTTCGTGAGAATGATGGAAAGGAAAATTGTGCTCAAGTGCTAGAAGAAGAAGTCCATAAAATGTTTGGCACTAAATCTTTGAATGATGAGCATGATTGCAATGTTATTAGTATGAACTCTTTGAATATCCATAGTACTAATGATGATTGCACTAGTCATGATGAAAATATCTCTTATAAGCATATCGATTTTTGTGGAGTGCATAGAGTTTGCAAGTACATACCATACAGGGAAGATAGATTCTGCAAGAGGCATAAGTATTTGGAAACTAAATGGTTGTAAGAAAGGCTAGATGTTTGTGCTGAAAATTTAAACTTTCTTAGCCGTACTTGTGAACTTTGCAATGAACGTGATCATTTCAGTACCCAATGCAAATTGTTTCATGATCGTATCGTGTCCAAAAATTGTGATGACTTGATTTCCCTTGCACATCACAATGAACTTAGTTTGCTCTTGGGTTATGAAGAAATGAAACGTATATCTAAGGTTATTCCAGAATTTGCCCTTGATAGAGTTCTTAATTTTGATCTAGATATAATTTATATGTATTGTGTGGTGAATTGCATTGAAAATCCTTATATTGCCAAGTATATAAAGGAAAGAAAACAAATAGAGAATGAAGAGAATACTAATGAAAGGGAAGAGGCTTCCCAATATCCTCCTATTATTTATTATGATGAATCAGGTAATGTGGAGGAGCCTTCTATTCAACCAATCTCATTAATAAGGAGCTCAAAAAAGAGGGTTAAACCCACACATGATGTGAAGAATAAAAAGAAAAGACGGAGAAGCAAAGGTAGAAAGGTATCCCTCCCAAATGATGTTTCTCCTACTACTCATTGTGATGATGATAATTGCTATACTATCGGTGCTATCCATACTATTAATGATGAGAGTGATTATGCTTATAATATGAAAAGGCCCAAGCTTGGGGATTCTATGTTTGATGAGAATGACATGTTTGAGAATATATTTGCTGCAATTAATGTCTGTCCTAAGCTTGGGGATGCTACGTTTGATGAACATGATATTTTTAGCCTCCCAGGTTTTGATATGCAAATTTGTTATGATGATAGCATGCCTCCTACTTATTATGATTATATTGATGAAAGTGGGTTTGGAAGAGTGTCAACTTTAGGAAGTAGTAATACCACTATTTCGGATCATGTTGAATCTTATTGTGATAATTATGAAAGTGGATTTGGAGAGGTCATGAGTTTATTTAGTAATGATTCTACTATCTTGGAAGAGGTTTCAATCGATTATGATGAGAACAAAGTTGCTACCTATGATGATTATTGTGATGATACTTATGCTATAAAAAGTAGTGATGATTATATTTATAAAACTTGTCATGATTATGATTACCCCTTTTCTGAACATTACTCTTTTAATATGGAAACAATTTATAGTATTCGAGTTTCTTATGATACTCCCACTATTCCGAATGAGAAGAATTTTGCTTATGTGGAGAGTATTAAAATTTCTATGCTTGTAGATCATGAAAAGAATGCTTTATGTGATGGTTATATTGTTGAATTCATTCATGATGCTACTGAAAATTATTATGCGGGAGGAATATATGCTCGTAGGAATTGCGATAATATCAAGTTTCCTCTCTATGTGCTTAAAATCTTGAAGTTATGCTTGTTTTGCTTTCCTATGCAAGTTGATTCTTGTTCCCACAAGTTGTTTGCTCACAAAATACCTATTCATAGAAAGTGGGTTAGGCTTAAATGTTCTTGTTATATTCTTCATGATGCTCTCTTTATGTTCCAATTCTTATCTTTTATGTGAGGATCATTGAAATCATCATGCCTAGCTAGGGGCGTTAAACGTTAGCGCTTGTTGGGAGGCAACCCAATTTTTTTTGTTCCTTGATTTTTGTTCCTGTTTAGTAATAAATAAATCATCTATCCTATGTTATGATTGTGTTTTTTATGTTTTAATTAGTGTTTGTGCCAAGTAAAGCCTTTAGGATCTTCTTGGGTGATTGTTATTTGATCTTGCTGTAAAAAACTGAAAGTTTACCGCTGTTGCAAAAATTCCCTAGAAAAGTCAGAATGTGATAAAATGTTGAAACCTTTTGCATAATAAGCTCTGATAAATTTACTACAGTGGGAATTTTCTTTCATAATTTTTCGAGGTAGGGAAGTATGGATCTTGCTGCACTCTTTACAGACTGTCCTGTTTAGGCAGATTGCTGTTATGTTTGCATTGTTTGCATATGTTTGCTTCTTTAATGATTCTATTTGAGGATAGGACTATTAAATATGCAGAGGAATTTAGTATGCAATGTTGAATAATAATTTTAGTGATTTGCTACAGTAGAGTATGGTAAGGTTTTTGCATTGGTTTATACTAACTTATCTCACGAGTCCTTGTTGAGTTTTGTGTGGATGAAGCTTTTGAGATTTAGGGAGACTGATATGAGAGGAATTAAGGAGATACAAAAGCCGAAGCTTGGGGATGCCTAAGGCATCCCAAGATAATATTTCAAGAAGTCTCAAGCGTCTAAGCTAGGGGATGCCCCGGTTGGCATCCGACCTTTCTTCTTCAACAACTATCGGTTAGTTTCGGTTGATCCTAAGTTTTTGCTTCTTCACATGATGTTTGCCATTCTTATAATGTCATTTTACTTTGTTTTGCTTGATGTTTGAATAAAATACCAAGATCTGAAATTCTTAAATGTTAGAGAGTCTTCACATAGTTACATAATTATTCAACTACCCATTGATCTTCACTTATATCTTTTGGAGTAGTTTGTCATTTGCTCTAGTGCTTCACTTATATATTTTAGAGCACGGTGGTGGTTTTATTCTATAGAAATAATTGATCTCTCATGCTTCACTTATATTATTTTGAGAGTCCTTTAGAACAGCATGGTAATTTGCTTTTGATATAATAAAAACTTTCATATAAGTGCATTGAATACTAAGAGAAATTTGATGCTTGATAATTGTTTTGAGATATGAAGATAGTGATATTAGAGTTGTGCTAGTTGAGTAATTGTGAATTTGAGAAATACTTGTGTTGAAATTTGCAAGTCCCGTAGCATGCACATATGGTGACTGTTGTGTAACAAATTTGAAACATGAGGTGTTATTTGATTGTCTTCCTTATGAGTGGCGGTCGGGGACGAGCGATGGTCTTTTCCTACCAATCTATCCCCCTAGGAGCATGCGCGTAATGCTTGGTTTTTGATGACTTGTAGATTTTAGAAATAAGTATGTGAGCTTTATGACTAATGTTGAGTCCATGGATTATACGCACTCCCACCCTTCCATCATTGCTAGCCTCTTCGGTACGGTGCATTGCCCTTTCTCACCTTGAGAGTTGGTGCAAACTTCGCCGGTACATCCAAACCCCGTGATATGATACGCTCTATCACACATAAACCTCCTTATATCTTCCTCAAAACAGCCACCATACCTACCTATTATGGCATTTCCATAGCCATTCCAAGATATATTGCCATGCAACTTTCCACCGTTCCGTTTATTATGACACATTTCATCATTGTCATATTGCCTTGCATGATCATGTAGTTAACATCGTATTTGTGGCAAAGCCACCATGCATAATTTATCATACATGTCACTCTTGATTCATTGCCCATCTCGGTACACTGCCGGAGGCATTCATATAGTCATATCTTGTTCTAGTATCGAGTTGTAATCATTGAGTTGTAAATAAATAGAAGTGTGATGATCATCATTAATAGAGCATTGTCTCCCAAAAAAGAGAAAGGCCAAATAAAAAAAGGAAGGCCCAAAAAAGGAAAAAAAGAAAATAAAAAGGGGCAATGCTACTATCCTTTTTCCACACTTGTGCTTCAAAGTAGCACCATGATCTTTATGATAGAGAGTCTCTTGTTTTGTCACTTTCATAAGTAGTGGGAATTTTTCATTATAGAACTTGGCTTGTATATTCCAACAATGGGCCTCCTCAAGTGCCCTAGGTCTTCGTGAGCAAGCAAGTTGGATGCACACCCACTTAGTTTCTTTTGTTGAGATTTCATACATTTGTAGCTCTAGTGCATCCGTTGCATGGCAATCCCTACTCCTTGCATTGACATCAATTGATGGGCATCTCCCTAGCCCATTGATTAGCTGCGTCGATGTGAGACTTTCTCCTTTTTGTCTTCTCCACATAACCCCCTCATTATATTCTATTCCACCCATAGTGCTATATCCATGGCTCACGCTCATGTATTGCGTGAAAGTTGAAAAAAAATTGAGATCACTAAATTATGAGACAATTGCTTGGCTTGTCATCGGGATTGTGCATGATGAGAGCATTCTTGTGTGATGAAAATGGAGCATGACCAAACTATATGATTTTGTAGGGATGAACTTTCTTTGGCCATGTTATTTTGAGAAGACATGATTTCTTAGTTAGTATGCTTGAAGTATTATTATTTTTATGTCAATATTAAACTTTTGTCTTGAATCTTATGGATCTGAACATTCATGCCACAATAAAGAAGATTACATTGATGATTATGTTATGTAGCATTCCACATCAAAAATTCTGTTTTTATCATTTACCTACTCGAGGACGGGCAGGAATTAAGCTTGGGGATGCTTGATACGTCTCCAACTTATCTATAATTTTTATTGTTCCATGCTATTATATTATCTGTTTTGGATGTTTATGGGCTTTATTAAACACTTTTATATTATTTTGGGACTAACCTATTAACCCAGAGCCCAGTGCCAGTTTCTGTTTTTCCCTTGTTTCGGTGTTTCGCAAAAAAGGAATATCAAACGGAGTCCAAATGGAATGAAACCTTCGGGAGCGTGATTTTTGGAACTAACGTGATCCAGGAGACTTGGAGTTGAAGTCAGGGAAGCTTCTAGGTGCCCACGAGGCAGGGAGGCACGCCTGCCCCCTGGGTGCGCCCCCACCCTCGTGGGCCCCTCATGGCTCCCCTGACCGACTTCTTTCGCCTATATATATCATATACCCTAAAAACATAGGGGAGCAGAATAGATCGGGAGTTCCGCCGCCACAAGCCTCCGTAGCCACCGAAAACCAATCTAGACCCGTTCCGGCACCCTGCCGGAGGGGGGAATCCCTCTCCGGTGGCCATCTTCATCATCCCGGCACTGTCCATGACAAGGAGAGAGTAGTCCACCCTTGGGGCTGAGGGTATGTACCAGTAGCTATGTGTTTAATCTCTCTCTATCTCTCTCTCTCTCTCGTGTTCTTGAGGTGGTACGATCTTGATGTATCGCGAGCTTTGCTATTATAGTTGGATCTTATGATGTTTCTCCCCCTCTACTCTCTTGTAATGGATTGAGTTTTCCCTTTGAAGTTATCTTATCGGATTGAGTCTTTAAGGATTTGAGAACACTTGATGTATGTCTTGCATGTGCTTATCTATGGTGACAATGGGATATCACGTGATCCACTTGACGTATGTTTTGGTGTTCAACTTGCGAGTTCCGTGACCTCGTGAACTTATGCATAGGGGTTGGCACACATTTTTGTCTTGACTCTCTGGTAGAAACTTTGGGGCACTCTTTGTAGTTCTTTGTGTTGGTTGAATAGATGAATCTGAGATTGTGTGATGCATATCAAATAATCATACCCATGACATTGGAGTATCTAGGTGACATTAGGGTTTTGGTTGATTTGTGCCTTAAGGTGTTATTCTAGTACGAATTCTATGATAGATTGAACGGAAAGAATAGCTTCGTGTTATTTTACTATGGACTCTTGAATAGATCGATCAGAAAGGATAACTTTGAGGTGGTTTCGTACCCTACCATAATCTCTCCGTTTGTTCTCCGCTATTAATAACTTTGGAGTGACTCTTTGTTGCATGTTGAGGGATAGTTATATGATACAATTATGTTATTATTGTTGAGAGAACTTGTACTAGTGAAAGTATGAACCCTAGGCCTTGTTTCAACGCATTGCAATACCGTTTGTGCTCACTTTTATCATTAGTTACCTTGCTGTTTTTATATTTTCAGATTACAAAATCTATATCTACTATCCATATTGCACTTGTATCACCATATCTTCGCCGAACTAGTGCACCTATACAATTTACCATTGTATTGGGTGTGTTGGGGACACAAGACACTCTTTGTTATTTGCTTGCAGGGTTGCTTGAAAGAGACCATCTTCATCCTACGCCTCCCATGGACTGATAAACCTTAGGTCATCCACTTGAGGGAAATTTGCTACTGTCCTACAAACCTCTACACTTGGAGGCCCAACAACGTCTACAAGAAGAAGGTTGTGTAGTAGACATAAGCGGCCGAGGGGACCCAACCCTCCTCCGCCGGTACCCCTCCTCCTTTCCGCTTTCCCCTCCGCCGCTGCCGGTGGTCGGCGCCGGGCTAAGACCGCGTGTGCGACGGTGGTGGCGGGGGCATCGCCCTGTCACTCCTGGATCGGGATGCGCGGGATTCCAGATCTCGAGGATGTGGCCCCGATCGATGGCGGCGATGATGGAGGCATCACCCTCCCACTCTAGGTTCGGTATGCACGGGATTCCAGATCTCGAGGATGAGGCCCCGATTGTTGGAGTAAATGACCACGAGTAGCCTCATCACCCCCCCATGGTATTTCAAGACATCAGGGCCGGCAGCGCCCCTCAAGCATCAAAGACAAAGGACCACCTTCTTGGGGCCGGCTGGTCCAAGTGGCCGGCTGCCAGAAGATGGCGGAGCCCAGAAGGCGGCAACGGGACAGACCGGCTCCTAGCAGGCGGCCCCTCACTCCCTCAAAGTTAGCACCTCATTACAACGACGAGACGGGGCGTGGCTATAGTGCAGCCTGCCACCCCCGAATCCAGCGCTGAACGTGGCCACTATGCAGCGTACCGAGCGGACATCCCTCGCCCGGCGCAACGTTGTTGCCAAACCGCCCGTGACATCATCATGGCAGAGATGGCCATGCTCCCACGACGGTCTGTCGGTACGGCCCTCGGACGGCGGGCCCTACCTGTCCAAGAGATGCCGAAAGGTGGCGAGCCGTGACCAGACGGCGCGAGGGAGGCCGACTCCTAGCAGGCGGCCTTCCCCTCCCTTGGAGTTAGTGCGCCCTTAACCAGATAAGATGGGATGTGGCAATAGTGAGCGCCCGCTAGGCGGCGGGACTGTAGCCATGCTTCCCCGACAAATCACACGTCATCAGCGGCATGGCTACAGTGCTAAGCAGCCGACAAGACCCGCGAGCGGCAGGCGTGGCCTGTCGGCCAAGTACAAGGCAGCTGGCGGGACCCACCAGGCGGTGGGCCCTAGCAGCCGGCGGAGAAGCCGGCAACCAGAGACACTGACGGTCGGGTCCCACTCCCGGCCATATTACCATTGTACCCCTAGGGGGTAGGCCTATATAAACCCCCCAGGGCACCCATGCAAAGGGTTCAGAACCTTAGTAGATACACACACATATAGAGTGGGGAAGAAAGGCTAGCCTTGCTCATCTTCCTCCTCTAGCAAACAGCTCAAGGAGCAACCTTGTAGTCACCTTATTGAGATAGTGATCATGCGGAGACCCCGCAGAGCAGGACTAGGGTGTTATCTCCTAGGAGAGCCCTGAACCTGGGTAAGATTCGCCGGCTTAGGAGTTCTCGCTCACTCCCGCCTCTAGAGCCCGGCAATGTACTCTCGGCCCTCTCCATGATAAGCCACCCCTTGGCATATGTCGCACCACAACCCTGACATTTGGCGCCCACCGTGTGGCCAGGTGCACCATTGATACGTCTCCAACGTATCTATAATTTTTTATTGTTCCATGCTATTATATTGTCTGTTTTGGATGTTAATGGGCTTATTTATACACTTATATATTATTTTTGGGACTAACCTACTAACCCAAGGCCCATTGCAAATTGCTGTTTTTTGCCTATTTTAGTGTTTCGCAGAAAAGGAATATCAAACGGAATCCAAATGGAATGAAACCTTCGGGAGAGTTATTTTTGGAACAAACATGATCCAAGGGACTTGGAGTAGACGTCAAGAAAGAAACAAGGTGGCCACGAGGCAGGAGGGCGCGCCTGCTCCCCTGGGCACGCCCCACCCTCATGGGCCCCTCGCAGCTCCACCGACCTACTTCTTCCTCCTATATATATCCATATACCCCGAAAACATCTAGGAGCACCATGAAACCCTATTTATACCGCCGCAACCTTCTGTACCAAAGAGATCCCATCTTGGGGCCTTTTCCGGAGCTTCACCGGAGGGGCAATCGATCACGGAGGGCTTCTACATCAACACCATAGCCTCTTCGATGATGTGTGAGTAGTTTACCACAGACCTTCGGATCCATAGTTATTAGCTAGATGGCTTCTTCTCTCTCTTTGGATCTCAATACAATGTTTCCTCAATCTTCTTGGAGATCTATTTGATGTAACTCTTTTTGTGGTGTGTTTGTCGAGAGCCGATGAATTGTGGGTTTATGATCAAGTTTATCTATGAACAATATTTGATTCTTCTCTGAAATCTATTATGTATGATTGGTTATCTTTGCAAGTCTCTTTGATCTATCAGTTTGGTTTGGCCTACTAGATTGATCTTTCTTGCAATGGGAGAAGTGCTTAGCTTTGGGTTCAATCTTGCGGTGTCTTTTCCCAGTGACAGCAGGGGCAGCAAGGCACGTATTGTATTGTTGCCATTGAGGATAAAAAGATGGGGTTTATATCATATTGCTTGAGTTTATCCCTCTACATCATGTCATCTTGCCTAATGTGTTACTCTGTTCTTATGAACTTAATACTCTAGATGCATGCTGGATAGCGGTCGATGTGTGGAGTAATAGTAGTAGATGCAGAACCGTTTCGGTCTACTTGTCGCGGACGTGATGCCTATATACCTGATCATGCATAGATATTCTCATAATTATGCACTTTTCTATCAATTGCTTGACAGTAATTTGTTCACCCACTGTAATACTTATGCTATCTTGAGAGAAGCCACTAGTGAAACCTATGGCCCCCGGGTCTATCTTTTATCATATAAGTTTCTAATCTATTTTATTTTGCAATCTTGACTTTCAATCTATATCATAAAAATACCAAAAATATTTCTATTATTATTATCTCTATCAAATCTCACTCTCGTAAGTGACTGTGAAGGGATTGACAACCCTTTTATCGCGTTGGTTGCGAGGGTCTTATTTGTTTGTGTAGGTACGAGGGACTTGCGTGTAGTCTCCTACTGGATTGATACCTTGGTTCTCAAAAACCGAGGGAAATACGTACGCTACTTTGCTGCATCACCCTTTCCTCTTCAAGGGAAACCAACACAGTGCTCAAGAGGTAGCAAGAAGGATTTCTGGCGCCGTTGCCGGGGAGATCTATGCACAAGTCAAGACATACCAAGTACCCATCACAAACTCTTATCCCTCGCATTACATTATTTGCCATTTGCCTCTCGTTTTACTCTCCCCCACTTCACCATTGACGTTTTATTCGCCCTCTTTTTCCGCTCGCCTCTTATTTGTTCGCCTCTTTTTTGTTGCCTCTTGCTTGCTTATGTGTTGGATTGTTTGTCACGATGGCTCAAGATAATACTAAATTGTGTTATTTTTCCAATACCAACAATAATCATTTTATTAGCACCCCGATTGCTCCTCTTACTGATGCTGAATCTTGTGAAATTAATACTGCTTTGCTGAATCTTGTCACAGAAGATCCGTTTTCTGGCCTTCCTAGTGAAGATGCCGCTACCCATCTAAACAACTTTGTGTGATTTGTGTGATATGCAAAAGAAGAAATATGTGGATAATGATATAGTTAAATTGAGGCTATTTCTTTTTTCACTTAGAGATTGTGCTAAAACTTGGTTTTCGTCTTTTCCTAAAAATAGTATTGATTCTTGGAACAAGTGCAAAGTTGTTTTTATCTCTAAGTATTTTCCTCCCGCAAAGATCATCTCTCTTAGAAACGATATTATGAACTTTAAGCAACTAGATCATGAGCATGTTGCACAATCTTGGGAGAGGATGAAATTAATGATTCATAATTGCCCTACACATAATTTGAATTTATGGATGATCATACAAAATTTTTATGCTGGACTGAATTTTGCTTCTAGAAATCTTTTAGATTCGGCCGCGGGAGGAACTTTTATGGAAATCACTTTAGGAGAAGCTACCAAACTCCTAGATAATATTATGGTTAATTATTCTCAATGGCACACCGAAAGATTTACTAGTAAAAAGGTTCATGCTATAGAAGAAATTAATGTTTTGAGTGGAAAGATGGATGAACTTATGAAATTGTTTGCTAATAAGAGTGTTTCTTCTGATCCTAATGATATGCCTTTGTCTACTTTGATTGAGAATAATAATGAATCTATGAATTTGAATTTTGTTTTTTTATAGAAAGACTGTAAGGGAACCCCTACAGTATAATTGGTGCAACAAATCCAAATTGCAAGTACCATGCCTTGAACCTCGGTGGGTGGGAAGGCATCACCCCCTCAGCGCCAGTAGGCTATGCCTTAGTCGGCGATGTGAATTTTGTTGGTAGGAACAACTTTGGTAACAATGCATATAGAGGAAACTTTAATTCTAGGCTGTATCCTAGTAATTCCTCTAATAATTATGGTAATTCCTACAACAATTCTTATGGAAATTATAATAAGATGCCCTCTGATTTTGAATCTAGTATTAAATAATTTATTAGTTCACAAAAGAGTTTCAATGCTTTGATTGAAGAAAAATGTCTAAGATTGATGAGTTGGCTAGGAACGTGGATAGAATTTCTACTGATGTTGATTATTTGAAACTTAGATCTATTGCACCTAAGCATGATATCAATGAGCCTCTCAAAGCCATGAGAATTTCCATTGATGAGTGCAAGGAAAGAACCGCTAGGATGCGTGCTAAAAGAGATTACTTCATAAAAGCATGTTCTTCTAGTTTTGATGATAATAAGGATGAAGATCTAAAAGTGATTGATGTGTCTCCTATTAAATATTTGTTTTACAATATGAATCTTGATAATGATGGGACTGGAGGTGAGTCAACTTTAGTTAAAAGGCGTCTCAATGATTCAGAGTTTTTAGATCTTGATGCAAAAATTGGTAAAAGTGGGATTGGAGAGGTCAAAACTTTACATAGCAATGAAGCCACTATTTTGGATTTCAAGGAATTTAATTATGATAATTTCTCTTTGATAGATTATATTTCCTTGTTGCAATCCGTGCTAAATTCTCTGCATGCTTATAGTCAAAATAAAGATTTTACCAAACATATCATTGATGCTTTAATGCAATCTTATGAAGAAAAGATTGAATTAGAAGTTTCTATCCCTAGAAAACTTCATGATGAGTGGTAACATACTATTAAAATTAAAATTAAAGATCATGAATGCTATGCTTTATCTGATTTGGGTGCTAGCGTTTCCACGATTCCAAAAACTTTGTGTGATGTGTTAGGTTTCCGTGAATTTGATGATTGTTCTTTAAATTTGCATCTTGCGGATTCCACTATTAAGAAAACTATGGAAAGGATTAATGATGTTCTTATTGTTGTGAATAGGAATTATGTGCCTGTAGATTTCATTGTTCTTGATATTGATTGCAATCTTACATGCCCCATTATACTTGGTAGACCTTTCCTTAGAACGATTGGTGCAATTATTGATATGAAACAAAGGAATATTAGATTCCAATTTCCGTTAAGGAAAGGCATGGAAAACTTTCCTAGAAATAAAAATTAAATTACCTTATGAATCTATTATGAGAGCCACTTATGGATTGCATACCAAAGATGATAATACCTAGATCTATTCTTGTTTTTATGCCTAGCTAGGGCATTAAACGATAGAGCTTGTTGGGAGGCAACTCAATTTTATTTTTGTTTCTTGCTTTTTGGTTCTGTTTAGTAATAAATAATTCATCTAGCCTATGTTTAGATGTGGTTTTATGCTTTTAATTAGTGTTTGTGCCCAGTAGAACCTTTGGGAAGACTTGGGGGAAGTTTTAGCGAGCTTGATGTAAAAAATAGAAACTTCAGCGCTCACGAGATTTGCTGCCATTTTTTTACTGGAGAGTGCGATTAGGTTGATTATTTTTTAAGATGATTAATAGACAAATTCCTCACATCCACCAATTTATTTCAGAATTTTTGGGGTTACAGAAGTATTCGAAACCTACAGATTAGTACAGATTGTTCTGTTTTTGGCAGATTCTGTTTTTCGTGTGTTGTTTGCTTATTTTGATGCATCTATGGCTAGTATCGGTGGGTATGAACCATAGAGAAGTTGGAATATAGTATGTTTAACACCAATATAAATAAATAATGTGTTCATTACATTACCTTAAGTGGTGGTTTGTTTTCTTATACTAACGGAGCTCATGAGATTTTTTGTTGAGTTTTGTGTTGTGAAGTTTTCAAGTTTTGGGTAAAGATTTGATGGATTTTGGAATAAGGAGTGGAAAGAGCCTAAGCTTGGGGATTCCCAAGGCACCCCAAGGTAAAATTCAAGGACTACCAAAAGCCTAAGCTTGGGATGCCCCGGAAGGCATCCCCTCTTTCGTCTTCTTCCATCGGTAAGTTTACTTGAGGCTATATTTTTATTCACCATATGACATGTGTTTTGCTTGGAGTGTCTTGTATGATTTTAGTCTTTGCTTTTTAGTTTACCACAATCATCCTTGCTGTACACACCTTTTGGGAGAGACACACATGAATTTGAATTTATTAGAATACTCTATGTGCTTCACTTATATCTTTTGAGCTAGGTAATTTTGCTCTAGTGCTTCACTTATATCTTTTAGAGCACGATGGTGGTTTTATTTTATAGAAATTATTGATCTATCATGCTTCACTTATATTATTTTGAGAATCTTTTAGAACAGCATGGTAATTTGCTTTGTCTATAAAATTAGTCCTAATATGATAGGCATCCAAGATGAGTATAATAAAAACTTTCATAAAAGTGCATTGAATACTATGAGAAGTTTGATACTTGATGATTGTTTTGAGATATGAAGATGGTGATATTAGAGTCATGCTAGTTGAGTAGTTGTGAATTTGAGAAATATTTGTTCTAAATTTTGGGATTCTCGTAGCATGCACGTATGGTGAACCGTTATGTGATGAAGTCGGAGCATGATTTATTTATGGATTGTCATCCTTATGAGTGGCGGTCGGGGACGAGCGATGGTCTTTTCCTACCAATCTATCCCCCTAGGAGCATGCACATAGTACTTTGTTTCGATAACTAATATTTTTTTTGCAATAAGTATATGAGTTCTTTATGACTAATGTTGAGTCCATGGATTATACACACTCTCACCCTTCCACCATTGCTAGCCTCTCTAGTACCGCGCAACTTTCGCCGGTACCATAAACTCATCATATACCTTCCTCAAAACAGCCACCATACCTACCTATTATGGCATTTCCATAGCCATTCCGAGATATATTGCCATGCAACTTACCACCGTTCTGTTTGTTATGACACGTTACATCATTGTCATATTGCTTTGCATGATCATGTAGTTGACATCGTATTTGTGGCAAAGCCACCGTTCATAATTCTTTCATACATGTCACTCATGAGTCATTGCACATCCCGGTACACCGCCGGAGGCATTCATATAGAGTCATATTTTGTTCTAAGTATCAAGTTGTAATTCTTGAGTTGTAAGTAAATAAAAGTGTGATGATTATCATTATTAGAGCATTGTCCCAAGTGAGGAAAGGATGATGGGGACTATGATTCCCCCACAAGTCGGGATGAGACTCCGGACGAAAAACAATTAAAAAAAGAAAAAAGAGGCCATAAAAAAGAGAAGGCCCAAAAAAATGAGAAAAAGAGAGGAGGGGCAATGCTACTATCCTTTTACCACACTTGTGCTTCAAAGTAGCACCATGATCTTCATGATAGAGAGTCTCCTATGTTCTCACTTTCATATACTAGTGGGAATTTTACATTATAGAACTTGACTTGTATATTCCAATGATGGGCTTCCTCAAAATGCCCTAGGTCTTCGTGAGCAAGCGAGTTGGATGCACACCCACTTAGTTTCTTTTGTTGAGCTTTCATACACTTATAGCTCTAGTGCATCCGTTGCATGGCAATCCCTACTCACTCACATTGATATCTATTGATGGGCATCTCCATAGACCATTGATACGCCTAGTTGATGTGAGACTATCTTCTTCCTTTTTTTTGTCTTCTCCACAACCACCACTCTATTCCACATACAATGCTATGTCCATGGCTCACACTCATATATTGCGTGAAGATTGAAAAAGTTTGAGAATGTCAAAAGTATGAAACAATTGCTTGGCTTGTCATCGGGGTTGTCGATGATTTAAATACTTTGTGTAATGAAGATAGAGCATAGCCAGACTATATGATTTTGTAGGGATAACTCTCTTTGGCCATGTTATTTTGAGAAGACATGATTGATTTGTTAGTATGCTTGAAGTATTATTATTTTTATGTCAATATTAAAATTTTGTCTTGAATATTTCGGATCTAAACATTCATGCCACAATAAAGAAAATTACATTGAGAATTATGCTAGGTAGCATTCCACATCAAAAATTCTGTTTTTATCATTTACCTACTCGAGGACGAGCAGGAATTAAGCTTGGGATGCTTGATACGTCTCCAACGTATCTATAATTTTTTATTGTTCCATGCTATTATATTATCTGTTTTGGATGTTAATGGGCTTATTTATACACTTCTATTTTATTTTGGGGAATAACCTACTAACCCAAGGCCCAGTGCAAATTGCTGTTTTTTTTCCTATTTCAGTGTTTCGCAGAAAAGGAATGTCAAACGGAATCCAAATGGAATGAAACCTTCCGGAGAGTTATTGTTGGAACAAACGTGATCCAGGAGACTTGGAGTAGACGTCAAGAAAGAAACGAGGTGGCCATGAGGCAGGAGGGCGCGCCTGCCCCCCTGGGCGCCCCCACCCTCTTGGGCCCCTCACAGCTCCACCGACCTACTTCTTCCTCCTATATATATATGTATGTATGTATGTATGTATGTATGTATGTATGTATGTATTGATATATACACCCCGAAAACATCTAGGAGCACCACGAAACCCTATTTCCACTGCCGCAACCTTCTGTACCCAAGAGATCCCATCTTGGGGCCTTTTTCGGAGCTCCACCGGAGGGTGAATCGATCACGGAGGGCTTCTACATCAACACCATAGCCTCTCCGATGATGTGTGAGTAGTTTACCACAGACCTTTGCGTCCATAGTTATTAGCTAGATGGCTTCTTCTCTCTCTTTGGATCTCAATACAATGTTCTCCTTGATCTTCTTGGAGATCTATTTGATGTAACTCTTTTTGCGGTGTGTTTGTCGAGATCCGATGAATTGTGGGTTTATGATCAAGTTTCTCTATAAACAATATTTGATTCTTCTCTGAAATCTTTTATGTATGATTGGTTATCTTTGCAAGTCTTTTTGATTTATTAATTTGGTTTGGCCTACTAGATTGATCTTTCTTGCAATGGGAGATTGCTTAGCTTTGGGCTCAATCTTGTGGTGTCCTTTCCCAGTGACAGCAGGGGCAGCAAGGCACATATTGTATTGTTGCCATCAAGGATAAAAAGATGGGGTTTATATCATATTTCTTGAGTTTATCCCTCTACATCATGTAATCTTGTCTAATGTGTTACTCTGTTCTTATGAACTTAATACTCTAGATGCATGCTGGATAGCGGTTGATGTGTGGAGTAATAGTACTAGATGCAGAATCGTTTCGGTCTACTTGTCGCGGACGTGATGCCTATATACATGATCATGCCTAGATATTCTCATAATTATGCACATTTCTATCAATTGCTCGACAGTAATTTGTTCACCCACCATAATACTTATGTTATCTTGAGAGAAGCCACTAGTGAAACCTATGGCCCCCGGATCTATCTTTTATCATATAAGTTTCCAATCTATTTTATTTTGCAATCTTTACTTTAAATCTATATCATAAAAATACCAAAAAAATTATCTTATTATTATTATATCTATCAGATCTCACTCTCGTAAGTGACCCTGAAGGGATTGACAACCCCTTTATCAAGTTGGTTGCGAGGTTCTTATTTGTTTGTGTAGGTACGAGGGACTTGCGTGTAGTATCCTACTGGATTGATACCTTGGTTCTCAAAAACTGAGGGAAATACTTACGCTACTTTGCTGCATCACCCTTTCCTCTTCATGAGAAAACCAACGCAGTGCTCAAGAGGTAGCAACCGTCGTCCGGAAACACGTTCTGGACGGGAACCCTTTTCCTTCCCAGCGAACATAGCCAGCCCGGCACGCCGGATGGCGTCTGCATCGACACGCTGCGCAACGCGGAAGCCGCTTGCGTTGTGAGCATTCTCGCTGACTTCGTCGGTGAGATCCGGCTCTCCAATGAGCCTGCACCTGACGAGGTGGCAGCCCGCTCCGAAAGTTGCCTCGTCGACCTCCTTGGCAAGATCGACATCACCAACGAGCCTGCCTTCGACAAAGAGTCTCTCGGCTCCACTGACCCGATGCTTGTCGACTATGACGTAGCATCCCCCGATTCCTTCCCCGCCAACATGGTGATCATCGACGACCCGCTCCCTCCTGTGATCAACGACGCCAGTGCTAGCACTGTCACGAAGGTGCTGGTCATCAGTCATGGTGGAGTTTCTGGCGGGGCAGGCCAGGATCCGCTGCAGGCGGCAATGCGGGACTTGTCTGTGCCCATCACCGGCGACACCAACGGTGAGACGTTGGAGGCCTGCCGCGTCGCACTCGTCGAGAGCGCGAAGAAGTTGGCCGCCATGAGATGCCTCACTGAGGCCTACCAACGCGAGATCGACCGCGCCGTCTGCGGCACGTCGGCTGCTGGCGAGCCCTGCCGGATGGGCACCGTTCGGCAGCGAGGCGCAGCCGTCGCCAGCATGCTAGGGGTTGACTTCCCCATTTATGCCACGCCCTTGGAAAACCTGCGTGCCGCCAAGGCGGCGGCAAACGAACTGGATCACCTGGAGGGTGACGAGTGACGCTGCATGACGGAGCGCGTCCAGCAGCTCCTCGACGCGGCTGCGACGCAGCAAGAAGCCGGCTGCCGCATGGTGGAAC
>NC_041382.1:447111917-447146437 GCF_002162155.2 Triticum dicoccoides
ACACGACCTCCCGGATGCCGACAAACGGCGCCCGCGATCGAAGAGGCCCGGAGCCGGGTGCTAGCCACAGCCAGACCCGCATCACCATCGAGCGCGACCAAGACGGCCGCCCTCGAGCAGTCGAACAGTGGGGCGATCGCCCGGCTCCTCCGCGTAGGGAGAGCCGTGTATCCCCGCCGGCTGTTGATCACCCTACTCTCGGCGACCGACTAGGCCGCCGTGAGGGAATCGGAGAAAATGACGCCCGCCACCGGATCGACTGCCTGGCGCGATCCCTGGCGCTTGAAGAGGAAGATGCAATCGGCCTGCCTTGTTTCGGCCCCCGTATTCGCGACGAGCCCTTTCCCAAAGGGTTCTCGCTCCCTCGGGACACTCCCAAGTACAACGGCTCCACGAAGCCAGAAGATTGGCTGGTTGACTACTCCACCGCCGTCAGCATAGCAATCGGCAACAAGCATGTTGCCGTGAAGTATGTTCCCCTCATGCTCCAAGGCACAGCCCAGACATGGTTGAACAGTCTCAAGCCCTACAGTGTCAACATCTGGGTGGACTTCACCGAAGTCTTCATTCGCAACTTCATCAACACCTACAAGCTGCCGCCCAAGCCTCGCCAGCTCTCCGTGTGCGTCCAAGGCCCCACCGAGTCCATCCGCGACTACTTGACGCGGTGGGCTGAACTGCGCAACTCTTGCGAAGGGGTGCACGAGGTGAAAGCCATAGAATACTTCATTGCCAGGTGCCGAGAGGGTACCCTGCTCAACCATCGACTCCTCTGTGATGAGCCGGCTTCACTCGATGAACTGCTGATCATAGCAGATAAGTACGCCACTGCCGACCCCTCCATGAAGTCGGAGCTCTGAGTGGACGCGTTTGGGAAAGTGCTCCCTCTGGCTCCTCGAACGCCGGCTGGTGATACCAGTCGGCGCCAGCAGCAGAACAACAACAAACGCAAGGCCCCGCAGCCGGCTTCCACCAACCAGCAAGTGGCGACAGTTGAAGATCAGCGGCCAGAGGGTCAGTCCGGCCCCAAGCGTCAGAAGGGCGGCAAGCCTGCTTGGCTGCCCGCCTTCTCCTATGAGCAAACCCTCGATGCTCCCTGCAAATTCCATAGTGGCGCAAAACCATCCAACCACACCACTCGAAAATGCCATTGGCTCACCCGAATCGCCAAGGATGAAGGACTGCCGCCTCCACCTACTGGCCAGCCGGCTCCGCCTCCTCCGCAGCTGACGATCCGCCCTGTTGCTGCTGTCCAAGTTGAATTCCCTGAAGAACATGGAGCCTATGTCGTCTTCACCAGTGTGGCCGACGATAGGCGCAGTCGGTGTCAGCAGCAGCATGAGGTGAATGTTGTCACTTCAGAATCCCCAACATTCATGCACTGGCCCGATAAGCCCATCAGTTGGAGCCGTGCAGACCACCTGCCTTCTCCGAGTTCCTATGCCTTAGTGTTGTATGCCACCTTTTCAACAGATAGGCGAGCCGCTCGTTTCTCCCGAGTCCTGATAGATGACGGTAGTAGCATCAACATCCTTTGCCGTGACACCATGGAGAAAATGCACATTAAAGAAAGACAACTCCAACCCAGTCAGACTATTTTTGATGGCATTGTGTCTGGCCTTTCCTGCTCACCAATCGGCAAGATCAGGATAGATGTCCTCTTCGGAGACAAATATCACTTCTGCCGAGAGCCAGTTTGGTTTGAGGTGGTCGACCTAGAGAGCCCTTACCACGCGCTCCTAGGCCGGCCGGCTCTAGCCAAGTTCATGGTGGTGCCGCATTATGCCTACCTCAAGATGAAGATGCCGGGAACCAAGGGTATTATCACCATAGCCGACGACTACAAGAAGTCGGCCGCCTATGCTACTGCTAGCAGCCGGCTGGCCGAGTCCCTCGTGATTGCTGTCGATAAGAAGCTCCTTGACCGGGTTGTGGCCATGTCCAGCAAGCAGCCGGGCCTATCACCGGACCCCAAGGAGTCGGAAGCATCCGGTTCTTTCCAGCCTACCAAAGAAACAAAGAAGATCCCCTTGGACCCCAACCACCTAGAGAGGCACACTATCGTGGGGACCAACCTCGATAGCAAATAGGAAAGCGAGCTCGTCGATTTCCTCTATGAGAATCGGGACATCTTCGCATGGTCTCCTAAGGACATGCCGGGTGTTCCGACGGATTTCGCCGAGCACAAGCTACATGTTAGACCAGATGCAAAACCAGTCAAGTAGCCCCTCCGCCGTCTGTCAGAAGAAAAAAGGAGAATTGTTGGTGAAGTGATAGCCAGACTCCTAGTAGCCGGCTTCATTATGGAAGTGTTCTTTCCAGAATGGTTTGCCAACCCAGTCCTTGTACTGAAGAACAACAAGTGGCGCATGTCTATTGAATACACTAGCCTCAACAAAGCCTGCCCCAAAGACCCATTTGCTCTGTCGCAGATTGATCAAGTGATAGACTCCACAGCCTGATGCGGGCTATTGTCTTTCCTTGATGCCTACTCCGGCTACCATCAGATCAAGCTGAACCCGGCCGATCGGCTGAGGACCGCCTTCATCACACCGTTCGGAGCCTTCTGCAACTTAACCATGACGTTCGGCTTGAGAAATGTCGGCGCCACCTTTCAGCGTTGTATGCAGAAGTGCCTCCTCAAGCAACTCAGCAGAAATGCCCACATCTACGTAGATGATATTGTGGTGAAGACGGAGAAGCGTGGCACCCTTCTGGAAGATCTCAAGGAGACTTTCGACAATCTTCGCCTTTTTCAAATCAAGCTCAACCCGGAGAAGTGTGTCTTCGGAGTACCAGTCGGCCAGCTTCTTGGTTTCCTTGTATCAGAGCGCGGCATCGAGTGCAACCCTGTCAAGATCAAGGCCATCGAGAGGATGGAGAGACCTGCCTGACTGTGAGACGTCTAGAAATTCACCGGGTGCTTGGCATCCATCAGCCACTTCATCAGTCGGCTGGGAGAGAAGGCTCTTCCCCTGTACCAGTTAATGAAGAAGACCACTCACTACGAGTGGAACGACAAGGCGGACGAAGCCTTTCTCTAGCTGAAGAAAATGCTGACTACACCGCCTGTTCTGGCGGCTCCGGCTGATAAGGAGCCCATGCTCCTCTACATCGCCGCCATCAGCCGGGTGGTCAGCACTGTCATTGTGGTACAGTGCCCAGAGGATGGCAGAGCACAGCCGATCCAGAGGCATGTGTATTAATTGAGCGAGGTGCTGTCGGCCTCGAAGCAGAACTACCCCCACTACTAAAGGATGTGCTACGGCATGCACTTTGCCGCCAAGAAGCTCAAGCCATACTTTCAAGAGAACCCATCACGGTCATCTGCACCGCCCCGCTTGCTGAGATCATAGGCAGCAGAGATGCATCGGGCCGGGTGGACAAATGGGCCATCGAGCTGGCCCTCTACACCATCTTCTAGCAGCCACGCACTGCCATCAAGTCCCAAGCACTGGACGACTTCCTCGTCGACTGGGCCGAGACCCAGTACCTGCCGCCAGCTCCGGACTCCACTCATTGGCGGATGCACTTTGATGGCTCGAAGATGCGCACCGGCTTGGGAGCCGGCATCGTCCTCACCTCTCCCAAAGGTGACAAGCTCAGATACACACTGCAAATCCACTTTGCCGCCTCCAACAACGTGGCCGAGTATGAGGCGCTAGTACACGGACTCCGGCTGGCCAAAGAGATCGGCATCCATCGGATCCTGTCCTATGGTGACTCGGGCTTGGTGGTCCAATAGTCATCTGGCGACTGGGACTCCAAGGATGCAAATATGGCGAGCTACCGCTTCCTCGTCCAGCAAATCATCGGATATTTTGACGGGTGTGAGTTCCTTCACGTGCCATGGGCCGACAATGAGCAAGCAGATGCCCTGGCACGGGTCGGCTCCACCCGGAAAGCCATACCAGCCGGCGTCTCCCTTGAGCGCCTCCTCAAGCCGTCTATCAAGCCTTCGCCGGAATCAGAGTCTATCTTCATGTCGGCCTCCCCCGGAGCAGTCAGATCTGACTCGGGGGCTGCATTAGTCGGTGCGAGGACTTCGGCAGGCGGCTCGGGGGCTGCAGCAGTCGCACCTGGCCCGAGGACTTCAGAACCCGGCCTTGGGGCTGCAGCAGTCAGCCCGGGGACTTCAACAATGCAGTAAGCGGCGGCCGACTCCACCCCGCCGCCTCCCAACCCTACCACCCTAGTTTTAGTGGCCGTGATGATAGTGGACGAAGTCGAAGCACCATCATGGGCGCACCCATCCTCAACTTCCTAGTGAGCGGCGAGCTACCAGCTGACGAGATCTCGGCCCGGCAGGTGCAACACTGGGCAGGAGCGTACACGATAGTATGCAGAGTACTTGTCAGGCGCAGCGTCACTGGTGTGTTCCAGCGTTGTGTGGAGCCAGAGAAGGGCAAAGCAATCCTTAGAGACATCCACCAAGGCGAGTGCGGGCATCACGCGGCCTTCAGATCCCTTGTCGCCAAAGCCTTCCGCCACGACTTCTTCTGGCTGACTACTCTAGAAGACGCCAAGGATTTTGTCAAGAAATGCAAGGGGTGCCAGAAATTCAGCTCCAAGCAACATCTGCCGGCTTCTGCACTCAAGACCACCCCCTTACTTGTCCCTTTGCCGTATGGGGGCTGGACATGGTGGGCCCATTCAAGACAGCACGTGGCAGCATGACTCATCTGCTTGTCGTTGCGGACAAATTCACTAAGTGGATTGAAGGAAAACCAATCAAGAAGTTGAATGGTCCGACTGTTGTGACTTTCATCACAGATATCACCGTCCGGTACGGTGTACCGCACAACATCATCACCGACGATGGCACAAACTTTGCCAAAGGTGCCCTGGCTCGTTTCTATGCGACGCAGGGCATCCGACTGGACTTAGCGTCTATTGCCCATCCGCAGTCAAACGGGCAGGTCGAGCGAGCAAACAGCCTCATCCTCTCCGGCATGAAGCCCCGACTGGTCGAGCCGCTTGAGCGTTCGGCCGGCTGCTGGATCGATGAGCTGTCAGCCGTCCTCTGGAGTCTACGCACCACTCCGAACAAATCAACCAGCTTCACTCCTTTCTTCCTCGTGTATGGGGCCGATGACGTCATCCCAACTGACATTGAGTTTGACTCACCTCGTGTCACCATGTACACGGAGGCGGAGGCGAAGGAAGCACGAGAAGACCGTGTCGATCTACTGAAAGAGGGACGGCTGTTGGAACTCAGCCGGTCCGCCATCTACCAGCAGAGCCTGCGCCGCTACCATAGTTGGAAGGTCAAGCCAAGATCCTTCCAAGAGGGGGACCTTGTGCTCCGACAGATCCAGCGAACAGCCAGCCAGCACACACTCTTGGCCCCTTGGGGAGGCCCGTTCATCATCAGCAAAGCCTTGGCAACGACTCCTACTACCTGATCGATGCACAAAAGCCCAGGGCACGCAAGAGGGATGATTCCGGCAAAGAAACAGAGCGCCCATGGAACGCAAATCTCCTCTGAAGATTTTACAGTTAAATGCAGTATGTACCATGCTACCTTTTGTATTAAGCGCAAAGACATCAGGACCCTCGAGGAGCACTCGAGGGCTCCTCTTTTTATCTATATGATAAGTTTTATGCCTGTGAATGTGTTATTTCATTCCTTCGTCCAACACCGGGTTCGACCAGTCGGCCCGAGGGCTTGCCGCCTTGTACTATGTTGATGCTACCTGTAGTCGGACAAGTAGTATGCTGGCATCTAAGCCCTCTCTTGCCGCAAGCTGCAGCTCGCAGAGTGACTGTCCGGCTGGCAAGAGCTAAAGGCGGAAAATGGTGTCCACATGAAAAATGGCTAAGGAAAAAAGCATCTACATAGGCCAAGCCGGCTCCTCGCCTCACCATCCGGCTGTTGAGCAGCCGGCTGGCCGGCTTCTCATTTTACTTGCTACGTTCTAAGCAGCCAAAGTACTTGTCTTCCCAAAATGGCCAAGTACCTGACCCAGCCACAGACCACAGAGCGGCTGCCTGGCTAGCAGGGCGGCAGCCAAGGGAAGGCGGCAAATGAAAAAACCAAAAGAGCAGAAAAGCAAGACAAGTCAGAACCCGGCAAAGCACAACTTGTGAGAATTAAGTTAATTTACATAGCAAGGCTCATAACCAGAATTCAACAAGTTTGAATACGCCCCCAGCGGGTGGAACTACGCAAATTTAACGAGCTTGTTCGAGAGGTTAAAAAGCAAGAAAGGATAAGATAAAACTGGCCGCCCACGCCAGAGGAGCAACAGGCGGGTCCGGCAGGTTGGTGGAGTTGGCGGCACCGGCTAGTGAAGTGGCCTCTAGCGAGTCTCGGCCTGGTCGGCATGAGTAGCAGACGGCGCACTCGCACGCGGCTCGTTGCTTGAGGCTCAATCGGGCTGGGGCTGGCTCTCCGCTCCACTCTCTGGTGCGTCGTCTTCACCATCCTCGCCCTCTTCGTCCTCGCCCTCGTCGCTGGAGGCGATCTCCGCTGCCGAATACTCGCCATATTTCAGGTTCAGCCCGAACCAGTTGGGTGGCACCTCAGCGCCCTCCTCGTTCAGCTCAGGGACAAACCCGATGGTGTCGCCGTAGTCGGCGATCACCGTCGCGCGTTGGGTAAGGTCGCGGCTTGCCTCCAGTTCTGGTATGGCCTCCTGCCGGAAGGTGGCCAACTAGCCATGTTCGGGCCTGGATACCACGCCTTGACGAACTCTAGGGCCCTCCGAGCGCCGGTACGACCCGCGGAGCCCTTCCAAGCCTCAAAGTGGCCGACTTCTACCTCCAACCACTTGGCGGTCTGGCTGGGTGTGCGTGGGATCTGAGCATCCAGCTAGAGGGTGGTCAGCACCTGGGCCACGACACGCTGCAGGAGGCGGAGCATCCGATGAGCCGGCTGGAGGCGAGCTCGGACGGCAAGAAGCTGCTGATACGTCTCCAACGTATCTATAATTTTTTGTTGTTCCATGCTATTATATTATCAACCTTGGATGTTTCATATGCATTTATATGCTATTTTATATGATTTTTGGGACTAACCTATTAACCTAGAGCCCAGTGCCAATTTCTGTTTTTTCCTTGTTTTAGAGTATCGCATAAAAGGAAAATTAAATGGAGTCCAATTGACCTGAAACTTCACGGAACTTATTTTTGGACCAGAAGAAGCCCACGGAGTATCGGATTTGGACCAGGAGAGTCCCGGGCAGCCCACGAGGGTGGGCCCCCTGGGCGCGTCCCCCTGCCTCGTGGACAGCCCGGAGGTCCACCGACGTACTTCTTCCTCCCATATATACCCATATACCCTAAAAACTTCGGGGAGCACAATAGATCGGGAGTTCCACCGCCAGAAGCCTCCATAGCCACCGAAAACCAATCTAGACCCGTTTCGGCACCCTGCCGGAGGGGGGAATCCCTCACCGGTGGCCATCTTCATCATCCCGGCACTCTCCATGACGATGATGGAGTAGTTCTCCCACGGGGCTGAGGGTATGTACCAGTAGCTATGTGTTTGATCTCTCTCTCTCTCTCTCTCTCTCTCTCTCTCTCTCTCTCTCTCTCGTGTTCTTGAGGTGGTATGATCTTGATGTATCGCGAGCTTTGCTATTATAGTTGGATCTTATGTTGTTTCTCCCCCTCTACACTCTTGTAATGGATTGAGTTTTCCCTTTGAAGTTATCTGATTGGATTGAGTCTTTAACGATTTAGAACACTTGATGTATGTCTTGCGTGGGATAACCATGGTGACAATGGGTTATTCTATTGATCCACTTGATGTATGTTTTGGTGATCAACTTGCGGGTTCTGCCCATGAACCTATGCATAGGGGTTGGCACACGTTTTCGTCTTGACTCTCCGGTAAAATCTTTGGGGCACTCTTTGAAGTACTTTGTGTTGGTTTGAATAGATGAATCTGAGATTGTGTGATGCATATCGTATAATCATACCCACGGATACTTGAGGTGACATTGGAGTATCTAGGTGACATTAGAGTTTTGGTTGATTTGTGTCTTAAGGTGTTATTCTAGTACGAACTCCATGATAGATTGATCAGAAAGAATAGCTTCATGTTATTTTACAACAGACTCTTGAATAGATCGATCAGAAAGGGTAACTTTGAGGTGGTTTCGTACCCTACCATAATCTTGTTCGCACACGAACACGTCACCGTGTACCTCCAACGCCGGGGGTGATGCACCGTAGCTCACGTCGAAGGAGACCCACCGGAAGCGCGGTACGCAAGCAATCCGGCGGGCGCTTTTGTAGACCTGAAACCCCACGCGCCCGGGAGGGACCCCGTCTGGATGCGCGGCGGCTATGGGCTGCCCTAGGTCGGCCTGACCGCCCCTAGAGCCTCGAGGTTCGCCGCCCTGCAATGAAGAAGAACGAACGAAGAATGAGGAAGAAGAAGAACAAGGGAGAAGGAAAAGTAAAGCTAAAATATGTAGATAGATTTGTTCAATTGTGTGTTGTTTCAATCGGCCGTCACCCCCAACATATATAAGAGGCGGCTGGGCTTCCTGTACAAGCAAAGGATTTATCTAGGCTTTCCTTACAAGAAAATTACATCAATTCACGTCCAAAACCCTAGTTAAATTCGGACTGGTTTTATCCAAACTTTCCAAAACTGTTCAGTTTAAACTGGCTGTACTTTGAGGGTCCTTTTTGTGGTGACAAACGACCTCGAATGGAAACGAGCCCAAAAGCAATCTTGACCGATTCGACGAGACGAACATCTTTCATGTTGAACGTTTTTTCATCAGAGGTCATCTCTAGGGTCGAATCGCTCATGCAAAACAGCTAATTACTCACGCAGCTCACCAGACATACCCACATATGTGTCTGGTTCCGGGCGTCATATTTTGCTCGCTGGAGGGTCTCGCTGTATGGGATCTAACTTTTGCATACGACCTCGGATTGAGACGATCTTTATATCAAAATCGATCATTTCGACGAGGCGCACAACTTTATTGTTGAAACTTTCTCCATTTGAAGCGATATTCATTGAGTTACTGGGCATTCTTTAATCTGGTGTCGACATGAGGATCTCTGAGCTTGTCATAACTTTTACATCCAAGCTCCGTTTTGGACCATCTTCATATTCATCTTCATCTTCTCGAAAAGAGCCATTTAATGGTGACCTTCAATAGTAAGTTTGAATTAATCTTGACATAGCTTCAAGCCACTCTTTATAAACGTGCCACTTTTGAGCGTCAACACATGCCCTCTGTTTTTCGGCAAAGCTTGTGTGCCGAAAAATAACTTGCACATAGCTTGCTCTAACGATGATGTCAACACTACATCGGCCATTTTGCATATGCTTAGGACGATAAGTTTATATCGGCCATTGCTTGTGTGAATATTTTGATGCAAGATTGGGTGACTTTCCCAACTTCATTAATCCGACTATAAAGTTCCATAGGTATGCATGTCAAGACCATCCATCAACCATATTGTCCACCCTTCTGCTAGGATCTTGCAGATAATCAACAATGAACTTTCTCAAATCCTTACTTTGTCTGCATAAAAGTTTCATTAGTGGCCGAGGTAGTGAGCTCCAATTCGGCCTTACATATGTTGGCAAGAATAAGCATCGGCTATTGATAGATATGCAATACACCATGACGGACATGGTAGCCGGATGCTTGCTATGCCAACTCTCTTCAATTGACATGTCTAAATATATGAATAATTTTAATGCAACCCAAGGTAAATTTTGCATCTAGACATACCCCAAGATAAACTATAAGTGATTCGTCAAAACATTGATAACCCTTGGATATTTGTTGCACTACTCATAACGAATCACCGAAAGCCTCAATATGTATAGCACCTATAGCAAGTAAAAGAGTCAATCTGAATAACAATGCATATTCGGCCTTGATTAATCGTGCATAAAATTATTCTAAGTGGCATGAGGCTTCAAAAATAGTACCATAAAGAGATATATAAACAACACCAACACTTGGCCATTGCTATGAATTGAACCATCAAAACACAATCTCCATAGTATTAGAGAGACAAGGCTAATTTTAATATTATGCATGACATTAATCCGATGTTCAGTAATAAAATCAGCTATGATTTGGTCTCTTATAGATCTCAAAGATGCATAAGCCAAATCATATCCAAACAAAGTATAAGCCCACTAGCCAATTCTGCAGCTATGAATTGGTCTATGCAGCATATATTCAATGACATCGGTCATGATGTCTCAACTCCATTCAATCATAATATAGGCATACATATAAATTTCGATGAGCACGTACCTTGTCCCGCTCTCCAACCGAACTAAGGACGATGTTAGAATACTACACCGGCCATGCATTGACATAATCTTAGGACGATAGATAAATATCGGCCATTACCATGTAAACTTCATTCAAAGCACATATAGCCGAAATAAACAAATGAAATGAAAAATCAAGTATTTTGGTCCTTTGGATCAACAACAAACTTGTAGCTAATCAAATGTATAGTGACTTGGCAATACCCTTTCATGATGTAAGAAATTATATTGCATCCATGGATTATAACAAGCCCATTGAGGGTAACCAACCATACCTGATGACAAATTCCATGGCATAGGCATCAACGACATAGTTGAAGAATATGGATAATGTGTGGACTGACGATGTTGAAACCTTCGGCTTGGTCCTTCATAGTTTTCACTCTTTTCCTTATTCATCTTTGCCGCATGTCGTGTAATGGATGCTTTCACATAATTCTTATTTTGAGCACTTCCTTTGGGAACCCATGCCATGTTCCTTTCTTCAAGTTCTTGTGCACTAAGTTTTTCTAATTCCCTCTTTTGCCAATAGGATAAGCCGAGTGGGCATCTCGGCTGTGATTCTGTTTTGATCAATGGTAATTCCTTTTTGGCCTTGTGCACTCTCAACTTCTTTTCTTCAGATTTGGCACTTCGACTCTCAATAATTGGTTGCTTTGTCTCATTGTCTTTAATAGCCAATGTCAACACATTAATTGGCTCTTTTTCATTTGAGATCAAATCTGAAGTTGCACTCTTACGACCATCTCTTTTAACATGGTAAACTTGCTTGACTACCTCTTTCTTCTTTCTTGAGCTCTGGACCGATTCCTTATGATTGAAACGGTCTTTAACATGTGATGTTCAAATGTTGATCTTCTCGGAGCTGCATAATATTGGTGAGATGGTTTAAAATAAGATGGAGAATGTGCCCTTGTATCATACCTGTCCCATGATGGATATGAATTTACACGAGCATAGGGAGGAATCCACGACATTGGCATTGGCGGCCCAAAATAAGGATATGAATATGTTGCATGAAAATTTTCACTTTTCCAATACCGATCCTCATATTTGTGCCTTGGGGGTGATCTTGATGCTTTTGCATTAGTTGGCCGATAAGCACTTTTCTCTTCACTCTTATTTTGATATTTATCTAATAATTGTGCAAAAGTGACCTTGGATTTCTTGCACTTGTGCTTATTGCGGCCTTTGTTTCCTGTGGTTGTGCTTGCACCGATCTCTGAATTTGCTTGCTGCCCCCCAGTCCTTGGCGTCTCCATTGTAGCTTCGATGGAATTTTCGCCCTCAAGATTATGTTCATTATGCTCTTCAATAACTTCTTTACTTGAAAGCTTAATCCCATCACCTGCAGTTTTTACCTTCTCTTTAAATGGATCGGCTTGAAGTAGCCGATGCAAAAACTTTCTGCCATCAGGACCAATCGGAATAGACTGGTGATCTCTTGGTGTGTCAACAAATTTCAATCGTCCTTTATCAATGGCCGATTTAACTATTTGACAAAACATGTTGCAATCCTCAAAATTATGCTTGGAAAAATCATACAACTTACAATACATTCGTCCCTGGACAGATGGCTCAACATGGTGATCAAGAATTCTAATATAATTATTTCTCAACAACAAATTAAATATTTGATCACACATGCTTGAATTGAAGGTAAACTTTTTATTCTCTATTCGATCTTGTTGTGAGAACGGCTTCGGAGTTAAGCAAACGAATGGTTCAGATTTTGCATCACCCCATTCGGCTATGCATTGTGTTTTGCACTCTATCTCCGATGACTTTGGATAAGAAACTATACTGGCATCGGTTTGCTCAGAGGATTTTAACCTTGGCTTTAAATTTATGAAACAAAAATAGTTAGAACATACATGTCTCAATTGAGACCAAGTGTAAGACAAGTAAGAAATAAGCAAAGCTACCCAATTAGATACCAGTTTTAGATAAAGCAATGGGGAAGGCCTTGGCTGCAATAATTTTTCGCTATCGGTCTTTCTGAATGGTGCAATGTGTTGACCGATATGCTTTGTGACAATCTGATTGCTAACAAATAAATTACCCTTCCTCATTGGTCTCTCAATATTTCTTATGAAGATTTTTCTAATATATGCATGAACAACTAAGTCATGACCAAATCTGAAAACAGGTAAATTAATTGCTAGACATACCTCTTCAAATATGTTGGGAGAGCATGATGGTGGTGTGACTTGAAGAATGTCTTGCTCCGCCTTCGGATAGCTCCCCAACGCCTTGTCATCATCTTTTTCTTGATTTCGTGCATCATTAGTTTGAAGATCCTTGTCCACCAAACTTTCTTCGGCTACTTGTTCTTTTTCTTGGAGCTCGTCAATTTCTATGGCACGAAACTCATAGGGAAGGAAGTAGGTTCCATTAACTTCAGAAAAATCAAGTATGGCTGTCTTGCTATACTTTCCATGTCCTTTCTCACCAATATTTGCCTCTTTGGATTTGATGGATTCAGAATATATACTACTTGATTCGGCCTTTTCAACCGAAGCACTTTTAGTTTCCGAATCATCTTTATTTTCACCAGTTCTATCAATTGGCAAGGCTTCTTTTCTTTGAGCCAATTCCCTATCAATTCTCTCTTGACGAAGTACTTGCACCCTATCGTGCAAAGCTTTAAATCCCCTCTCAATCTCAGCCCGCTCTAGATTAGTTTGCCCCCCAATGCTTTTAGAATCTTTCGGCAATGAAGTGTTAGTGTTGCCGAAATTTTGCAATTGTGTAGGGGGTGTATAATATGCTGCGGTACTAGGTGGAGGTGTATGCACTGCTATATAACCATATGCTCTTTCGCCAATTCTATCAATGCATGTAGTTTCATCTTCTTGCAAAACTCTAGCCTTTATTGCAGCATAATCAGGAAACAACCCCTTTTCATATTGTTCAAGGCAAAGAGCACTAATTTTCTTGTTTTGTGCCAAGATCTTTTTTAACGCAGCCACAAGCGCTTCTAGAAGGGATTGCTCCACAATACTTTCAGATTCTTTCGGCAATGATTCGTGAGTGTTGCCAAAATTCTCGAATTGCGTAGAGTATGCATTATATGCTACAGTATTTGATGACGGCACATGTGTTCCTGTAAATTTTTCACTTATTCGGCTATGACCATGAAGATGCGGGGCCGAATTATGAACATCTACAGTTGCATACGGTGCTGAAAAATTACTAAGATGAGGTGTAGCATATGATGGTTGAGAGTATCTGGCCGAATAGCTAGTAGTAGCATGGCCAATTCTCCCATCCATCGGCAAGGTTGGATTCACATACTGCAAATTAGTTGCCGATGAATAAAAATGTGAAACACTTTCTTCTATGCTATTGGAAATTTTAACATGAGGCATTTCAAATTGAATAACCGAACCCGTCATGTTGTTCACCGGCATATGGATTTGTGGGGTTGCCGATGCATGAGAGTTAGGATACATATGTTGTATGTTACTAGTATCATAAGAAGTTGAAACATGTAAATTACTTTGAATCGGCCTATGCACATAATTAGATGCCTTATTAAAAAACTAGGGCTGGCCAATAAAGTATAATCATTGAACGATCTAGTAGCATCATATGAATTATTTGCATCTACAGTAGGGAATTGGGTATTCATATTACCTTTATAGATTGCAAACCCTAGATGACGATCTCTTCGTAGCAAGAATGGGCTGGAGACTGTTCAAAGCTTCATCCCAAGCGGAGTCGCCAAAAAGTGTGTTCGCACATGAACACGTCACCGTGTACCTCCAACACCGGGGGTGATGCAACGCAGCTCACGTCGAAGGAGACCCACCGGAAGCGCGGTACACAAGCAATCCTGCGGGCGCTTTTGTAGACCCGAAACCCCACGCGCCCGGGAGGGACCCCGTCTGGACGCGCGACAGCTATGGGCTGCCCTAGGTCGGCCTGACCGCTCCTAGAGCCTCGAGGTTTGCTGCCCTGCAATGAAGAAGAATGAACGAAGAACGAGGAAGAAGAAGAACAAGGGAGAAGGAAAAGTAAAGGTAAACTATGTAGATAGATTTGTTCGATTGTGTGTTGTTTCAATTGGCCGTCACCCCCAACATATATAAGAGGCGGCTGGACTTCCCGTACAAGCAAAGGATTTATCTAGGATTTCCTTACAAGAAAATTACATCAATTCACGTCCAAAACCCTAGTCGAATTCGGACTGGTTTTATCCGAACTTTCCAAAACTGTTCAGTTTAAACTGGCTGTACTTTGAGGGTCCTTTTTGTGGTGACAAACGACCTCGGACGGAAACGAGCCCAAAAGCAATCTTGACCGTTTCGACGAGAGGAACATCTTTCATGCTGAACGTTTTTTCATCAGAGGTCATCTCAGGGGTCAAATCGCTCGTGCAAAATAGCTAATTACTCACGCAGCTCACCAGACATACTCACATATGTGTGTGGTTCCGGGCGTCATATTTTGCTCGCTGGAGGGTCTCACTGTACGGGCTCTAACTTTTGCATATGACCTCGGATTGAGACGATCTTTATATAAAAAATGATCTTTTCGACGAGACGCACAACTTTCTTGTTGAAACTTTCTCCATTTGAAGCCATATTCATTGGGTTACTGGACATTCTTTAATCTGGTGTCGACATGAGGATCTCTGAACTTGTCATAACTTTTACATCCAAGCTCTGTTTTAGACCATCTTCATATTCATCTTCATCTTCTCGACAAGAGCCATTTCATGATGACTTTCAATAGTAAGTTTGAATTAATCTTGACATAGCTTCAAGCCAATCTTTATAAACGTGCCACTTTTGAGCGTCAACAAATCTCTTCGTTTGTTCTCCGCTATTAGTGACTTTGGAATGACTCTTTGTTGTATGTTGAGGGATAGTTATATGATCCAATTATGTTATTATTGTTGAGAGAACTTGCACTAGTGAAATTATGAACCCTAGGCCTTGTTTCAATGCATTGCAATACCGTTTGTGCTCACTTTTATCATTAGTTACCTTGCTGTTTTTATATTTTCATATTACAAAAACCTTTATCTACCATCCATATACCACTTGTATCACAATCTCTTCGCCGAACTAGTGCACCTATGCAATTTACCATTGTATTGGGTGTGTTAGGGACACAAGATACTCTTTGTTATTTGGTTGCAGGGTTGCTTGAGAGAGACCATCTTCATCCTATGCCTCCTACGGATTGATAAACCTTAGGTCATCCACTTGTGGGAAATTTGCTACTGTCCTACAAACCTCTGCACTTGGAGGCCCAACAACGTCTACAAGAAGACGGTTGTGTAGAAGACATCAAGCTCTTTTCTGGCGCCGTTGCCGGGGAGGTTAGCGCTTGAAGGTATATCTTTAGGTCTTGCAATCGAATATTTTTGTTTCTTGTTTTATCACTAGTTTAGTTTATAAAAGAAAACTACAAAAAAATTGAATTGAGTTTGCCTCATACACTTCATCTTTTTAATATCTTTCGTGAGTATGATGGAAAGGAAAATTGTGCCAAAGTGTTAGAAGAAGAATGCATTAAAATGTTTGGCACTAAATCTTTGAATGATGAGCATGATTGCAATGTTGTTAGTATGAATTCCTTGAATATCCATGATGCTAATGATATGCAAAGCCACAAGCTTGGGGAAGCTATGTTTGATGAAGATGATATTTTTTGTCCCCCAAGTCTTGATGAGAAAATTTATTATGATGAAAGCATGCCTCCTCTTTATGATGATTATATTGATGAAAGTGGATTTGGAGAGGTCATGACTTTATTTAGTAATGATTTCACTATTTCGGAAGAGGTTCCAATTGATTATGAGAACAAAGTTGCTATCTATGATGATTATTGTGATGACTTGTATGCTATTAAGAATAATGATATCCATGAAACTTGTCATCATGACTTTAGTTTTCAATTGGATTATGCCTCACATGATAATTATTTTGTTGAGTTTGCTCCCACTATTATTCATGAGAAGAATTTTGCTTATGTGGAGAGTAATAAAATTTCTATGCTTATAGATCATGAAAAGAATGCTTTAGGTGCTGGTTATATTGTTGAATTCATTCATGATGCTACTGAAAAATTATTATGAGGGAGGAATATATGCTTGTAGGAATTTCAATAATATCAAGTTTCCTCTTTATGTGCTTAAAGTTTTGAAGTTATGCTTGTTTTGCCCTCCTATGCTAGTTGATTATTGTTCCCATAAGTTGTTTTCTCACAAAATCCCTATGCATAGGAAGTGGGTTAGGCTTAAATGTGTTAGTCATATTCTTCATGATGCTCTCTTTATGTTTCAATTCTTATCCTTTACGTAAGCATCATTGAAATCATCATGCCTCACTAGGGGCGTTAAACGTTAGCGCTTGTTGGGAGGCAACCCAATTTTATTTTTGTTCCTTGCTTTTTGCTCCTGTTTAGTAATAAATAATTCATCTAGCCTCTGTTATGATTGAGTTTTTATGTTTTAATTAGTGTTTGTGCCAAGTAGAACCGTTGGGAAGACTTGGGGAAAGTCTTGTTGATCTTGCTGTAAAAAGCAGAAACTTTAGCGCTCACGAGAATTGCTGCCATCTTTTACTGGAGAGTTCTATTTAGTTAATTAATTTTGCAGATGATTAATAGATAAATTTATCACGTACAGAAATTTATTTTAGAATTTTTGGGGTTCCAGAAGTTTGCGTTAGTTACAGATTACTACAGACTGTTCTGTTTTTGACAGATTCTGTTTTTCGTGTGTTGTTTGCTTATTTTGATGAATCTATGGCTAGTAAAATAGTTTATAAACCATAGAGAAGTTGGAATACAGTAGGTTTAACACCAATATAAATAAAAAATGAGTTCATTACAGTAACTTGAAGTGGTGTTTTGTTTTCCTTCGCTAACGGAGCTCACGAGATTTTCTATTTTGAGTTCTGTATTGTGAAGTTTTCAAGTTTTGGGTAAAGATTTGATGGATTATGGAATAAGGAGTGGCAAGAGCCTAAGCTTGGGTATGCCCGCGGCACCCCAAGGTAATATTAAAGTACAACCAAAACCCTAAGCTTGGGGATGCCCCGGAAGGCATCCCCTCTTTCGTCTTCGTTCATCGGTAACTTTATTTGGAGCTATATTTTTATTTGCCACATGATATGTGTTTTGCTTGGAGCGTCATTTTATTTACTTTTGTTTTGCTTGCTATTTGAATAAAATACCAAGATCTGAAATTCTTAAATGTTAGAGAGTCTTCATATAGTTGCTCTAGTGCTTCACTTATATCTTTTGACTACTCATTGATTTTCACTTATATCTTTCAAAGCAGTTTGTTGTTGCTCTAGTGCTTCACTTACATCTTTTTAGAGCACGGTGGTGGTTTTATTTTATAGAAATAGATGAACTCTCATGCGTCACTTATATTGTTTGAGAGTCTTTATAACAGCATGGTAATTTGCTTTGGTTATGAATTTAGTCCTAATATGATGGGCATCCAAGAGGGATATAATAAAAACTTTCATACAAAGTGCATTGAATACTAAGAGAAGTTTGATACTTGATAATTGTTTTGAGATATGGAGATGGTGATATTAGAGTCATGCTAGTTGAGTAGTTGTGAATTTGAGAAATACTTGTGTTGAAGTTTGTGATTCCCGTAGCATGCACGTATGGTGAACCGTTATGTGATGAAGTCGGAGCATGATTTATTTTTTGATTGTCTTCCTTAAGTGGCGGTCGGGGACGAGCGATGGTCTTTTCCTACCAATCTATCCCCCTAGGAGCATGCGCGTAATACTTTGTTTCGATAATTAATAGATTTTTGCAATAAGTATGTGAGTTCTTTATGACTAATGTTGAGTCCATGGATTATACGCACTCTCACCCTTCCACCATTGCTAGCCTCTCTAATACCGCGCACCTTTCGCCGGTATCATAAACCCACCATATACCTTCCTCAAAACAGCCACCATACCTACCTATTATGGCATTTCCATAGCCATTCCGAGATATATTGCCATGCAACTTTCCACCGTTCCGTTATTATGACACGCTTCATCATTGTCATATTGCTTTGCATGATCATGTAGTTGACATCGTATTTGTAGCAAAGCCACCGTTCATAATTCTTCCATACATGTCACTCTTGAGTCATTGCACATCCCGGTACACCGCTGGAGGCATTCATATAGAGTTATATTTTGTTCTAAGTATCGAGTTGTAATTCTTGAGTTGTAAGTAAATAAAAGTGTGATGATCATCATTATTAGAGCATTGTCCCAGTGAGGAAAGGATGATGGAGACTATGATTCCCCCACAAGTCGGGATGAGACTCCGGACGAAAATAAATAAAATAAATAAAAGAGGCCAAAGACGCCCAAATAAAAAGAGAGAAAAAAAGAGGCCATAAAAAAGAGAGAGAAAGGCCCAAATCAAAAAATGAGAGAAAAAGAGAGAAGGGACAATGCTACTATCCTTTTACCACACTTGTGCTTCAAAGTAGCACCATAATCTTCATGATAGAGAGTCTCCTATGTTGTCACTTTCATATACTAGTGGGAATTTTATACTATAGAACTTGTCTTGTATATTCCAATGATGGGCTTCCTCAAAATGCCCTAGGTCTTCGTGAGCAAGCGAGTTGGATGCACACCCACTTAGTTCCTTTTGTTGAGCTTTCATATACTTATAGCTCTAGTGCATTCGTTGCATGGCAATCCCTACTCACTCACATTGATATCTATTGATGGGCATCTCCATAGCCCGTTGATACGCCTAGTTGATGTGAGACTATCTTCTCCTTTCTGTCTTCTCCACAACCACCATTCTATTCCACCTATAGTGCTATGTCCATGGCTCATGCTCATGTATTGCGTGAAGATTGAAAAAGTTTGAGAACATCAAAAGTATGAAACCATTTCTTGGCTTGTCATCGGGGTTGTGCATGATTTAAATATTTTGTGTGGTGAAGATAGAGCATAGCCAGACAATATGATTTTGTAGGGATAGCTTTCTTTGGCCATGTTATTTTGAGAAGACATGATTGCTTTCTTAGTATGCTTGAAGTATTATTATTTTATGTCAATATTAAACTTTTGTCTTGAATCTTATGAATCTGAATATTCTTGCCACAATAAAGAGATTTACATGGATAAATATGTTAGGTAGCATTCCACATCAAAAATTCTGTTTTTATCATTTACCTACTCGAGGACGAGCAGGAATTAAGCTTGGGGATGTTGATACGTCTCCAATGTATCTATAATTTTTGATTGTTCCATGCTATTATATTATCAACCTTGGATGTTTTATATGCATTTATATGCTATTTTATATGATTTTTGGGACTAACCTATTAACCTAGAGCCCGGTGCCAGTTTCTGTTTTTTCCTTGTTTTAGAGTATCACAGAAAAGAAAAATTAAACGGAGTCCAATTGACCTGAAACTTCACGGAACTTATTTTTGGACCAAAAGAAGCCCACGGAGTATCGGAGTTGGACCAGAGAGTCCTGGGCTGCCCACGAGGATGGGGGGCGCGCCCACCCCCTGGGCGCGCCCCCTGCCTCGTGGACAACCCAGAGGTCCACCGATGTACTTCTTCCTCCCATATATACCCATATACCCTAAAAACTTCGGGGAGCACAATAGATCGGGAGTTCTGCCACCAGAAGCCTCCGTAGCCACCGAAAACCAATCTAGACCCATTTCGGCACCCTGCCGGAGGGGGGAATCCCTCACCGGTGGCCATCTTCATCATCCCGGCGCTCTCCATGACGAGGAGGGAGTAGTTCTCCCTTGGGGCTGAGGGTATGTACCAGTAGCTATGTGTTTGATCTCTCTCTCTCTCTCTCTCTCTCTCGTGTTCTTGAGGTGGTACGATCTTCATGTATCGCGAGCTTTGCTATTATAGTTGGATCTTATGATGTTTCTCCCCCTCTACTCTCTTGTAATGGATTGAGTTTTCCCTTTGAAGTTATCTTATCGGATTGAGTCTTTAAGGATTTGAGAACACTTGATGTATGTCTTGCATGGGATAACTGTGGTGACAATGGGTTATTCTATTGATCCACTTGATGTATGTTTTGGTGCTCAACTTGTGGGTTCCACCCATGAACCTATGCATAGGGGTTGGCACACGTTTTCGTCTTGACTCTCCGGTAGAATCTTTGGGGCACTCTTTGAAGTACTTTGTGTTGGTTTGAATAGATGAATCTGAGATTGTGTGATGCATATCGTATAATCATACCCACGGATACTTGAGGTGACATTGGAGTATCTAGGTGACATTAGGGTTTTGGTTGATTTGTGTCTTATGGTGTTATTCTAGTACGAACTCTATGATAGATTGGTCGAAAAGAATAACTTCATATTATTTTACTATGGACTCTTGAATAGATCGATCAGAAAGGATAACTTTGAGGTGGTTTCGTACCCTACCATAATCTCTTCGTTTGTTCTCCGCTATTAGTGACTTTGGAGTGACTCTTTGTTGCATCTTGAGGGATAGTTATATGATCCAATTATGTTATTATTGTTGAGAGAACTTGCACTAGTGAAAGTATGAACCCTAGGCCTTGTTTCAACGCATTGCAATACCATTTGTGCTCACTTTTATCATTAGTTACCTTGCTGTTTTTATATTTTCAGATTACAAAAACCTTTATCTACCATCCATATACCACTTGTATCACCATCTCTTCGCCGAACTAGTGCACCTATGCAATTTACCATTGTATTGGGTGTGTTGGGGACACAAGAGACTCTTTGTTATTTGGTTGCAGGGTTGCTTGAGAGAGACCATCTTCATCCTACGCCTCCTACGGATTGATAAACCTTAGGTCATCCACTTGAGGGAAATTTTCTACTGTCCTACAAACCTCTGCAGTTGGAGGCCCAACAACGTCTAGAAGAAGAAGGTTGTGTAGAAGACATCAGCTGCTCGCCGAGGGTCCGAGGCGCCTTGGGCACGATTTCTGCACCAACCCGTCTTCGCTCATCGCGGCGAGCCTTGATGGCCTGGCTGGCGGCACCGGCATGACTAGGAAAGAATTCTGTGCAAGAAGGGAAAAGAAGTCTGTAGCCAGAAGCAGGCTCACATAACAGTCGGTTGCTGAAAGAAAGGAAGGATAACTCACCATCGATCATGTGTTCGATCTCGCATAGCCATCGGTCAGAGCATTCTCCTTCTCGGTCCAGGCCGAGCGTTCAGTATCAAACTAGGCCTGGAGGTTGGCCTCGCCATCCTTACCTTCTGTAGGCCCGCCTTGTGTCGATCTTCCTGGTCTGCCAACTCCTTGACCAGGCGGTCGTGCTCCTGGGCCGCCTTCCTGCACTCCTCCTCCTTGGCGCCCAGCTCGGACTGGACCTCGCCCAAGCGTTGCTGTAGTGCGGCGGCTGCTCCTACGGAGGATAAGAAAGAGAAGACAATTAGCAATCAACAAAGAAGAAAAGTGGTTGTTGGAAGATCCGGCCCGACTGCTCAGCAGTCGGCCCGAATCTCGGGGGCTACACCCAGCGGGTGGACTGACGCGCCCCCGCAAGAGAGAAGACGGAGTGCTTACTCTGGCTTTCGGCCAAATCAGTGGTCCGCTTGGCCAGCTCCTGGACCTGGGAGTTGAAGGCGGCCGCGCAGATGTTGTGGTAACCCTCCAGCAAAGACAATAGAAGAAAAGAAAAAAGTTAGCACTCGAAACTTACCTTAAGTTCCGAGCCGCCTGCTCGGCAGCCGACCCGAAACTCGGGGGCTACACCCAGTGGGTGCGCTGGCACGCCCCCACGGAAGATTACAAGAATCGAAAGCAAGAAGCAAGAAACTTACCTGAACGCCCGCTCGCGTCGCTAAGCACTCCTGCGTATACTGCTGGAGGATGGCGCCTTGGGCATTAAACCGAGCATGGACCTCTTGCGAGGATGCATTCAACACACCCGTGCCGCCTCCAAACATCCAACCTGGAGGGGCGGCACTGGTGGCCTCAGCATCAGGGGCCGATGAGCTCGCGGCCCCGTTCTCAAACGGCCGTGGCGCTGAGGCCGCCCTCTCTTAACATCGGCGCATCGGAGTACGGGCCGTGGGATTCGGCCCAACCACCAGCTTGCCGCCAGACGGCGGCACCAACGGCGCTTCCGGTCGGCTGCTTTGCGCATTGGCAGTCGGCGGGGGCAGGGGCACTTCCGCCCCCAAGATGACGGGGTCGCCCCCTCCCCTCTCCAGGACTGGCTGGTCGTCGCCGGCTCCTCCAGTCGGCGCGGGTGGCACGGCACGCAGAGGGAGGACGAGCAATGGAGCATGGCTGCGGGCCGCCTCCGCCTCATGCGCCTTGGCGGCTACGTCGGCCTGAGCCTTGGCTGCCGCATCGGCTTCCGCCTGCGCCGCCTTGGCCTTATCCGCCTTCTCCCGATCCGCCTTCTCCCACTCCTCGCGCGCCTCCCTTGCGTTCCGCTCCGTCGCCTCCTGGAGCTCGGCGCGTGGGTCCACACGGCGGCGCTCTGTGGAACCGTCCGCCGCTTCAATCACTGAGGCTGACGGGGCCCGGGAAAGAGAGAGCGGGGCCTTGGGAAGGCACGGCGACATGAACCGGTAAGAAGACTAAAAGAAAAAAGAAAAGCAAACACAAAAGTAACAACGGAAAAGCCGAAGTACTCACCCAGATGCTAATGGGAGCCGCTTCATAGCCCTCTGGAATCCATCCGTACCCTCGCCCGACCTCGCCGTGCCCTACATCGACGCTGGTGAGCTTGCCGGCCCTCTGTCGCAGGGTTAGGGATGACAGGCGGGCCCCACCTGTCAGCCTCTCCTCTCCATCGCCCCTCTCTCTCTCGCTGACGCCTGGGCCCCGCCTGTCAGGTTTAAACCTGGCGCGCGCGCGTGCACCAGTGCGCTGGGCCGCCTCTCTGACTGGGCCTGCTGCGCTGCGGCTGTTCTGGCCCAGTAGGCACAGAGCCCTTTTTCCTTTTCTTTTTCTGCAACTTTTCCAAAAAATCCACAGGATTAAATAATAATCCAAATGCAATAATTCTAACTCCTAAATTCTTGTAATAACCCCACCTATTTATTGGTGCAGTTTTCATTCATATCAAACCAACTTTTCTTCATTGTTCAAATTTAAATTTGAATTTGAGCATTTATGCCTGTCATTTAAAATTCCTAGCACTGTTTCCATGACTCCAAATCCAAAACTAGGAATTTTCCTCTTCTTAGTTTTCACCCTATTATTTAACAAAAATGAGTTGACATTTTTCTGAGCACTTTGGTTTTTCTCTTCTATTATTTCCTTATATCTTTTCTCGCTATTCTTTTGCGACGATAGATTGCGTTGCTGACAAAGGAGTTGGGCCAGCAGACTTTGAAGACCTAGAAGACCTTGCTGAGCCAGGCAAGCAGCCCTTTGACCATGTCTATGAAACCCCTTTTTATGCATTTCATATAGCACTTTATTATTGTTGCATCAGAATCATGATGAGATGGTAGCCACTTTGGTGGGTTGCCTTCATTTCCTCCTTGTTGATACTTGCATTGTGCATGACCCTACCTTCTTATGAGGGTTATGCCGGTGGCAGTAGATAGGATGCTAAAGTAGTTGCTACACAAAAAGGGACGGGAATATGCATGGTGATGGAGACAAAGTATTTTCAAAGGACTTTTCGAAAACCCCGTCGGGTGCCACTTATGCCCGAGGGAGATAATGAGATGGGTAACCTCTTGATGACGAAGTGGTGTACCAAGGCAAGTGTGTGTGTTGCTTTCAAAAACGGATTGGTTTAAGTTGCAACCGTTATTCCAACCTTACATGCGCAACCACTCTACCCTTATATGGGAAAGGGCATGTTCCTATGACTATGAGATTATGCAACTCCCAATTACCGGAGGAACACTTTGTGTGCTACCAAATGTCACAACGTAACTGGGTGATTATAAAGGTGCTCTACAGGTGTCTCCGATGGTACTTGTTGAGTTGGCATAGATTAAGAATAGGATTTGTCACTCCGATTGTCGGAGAGGTATCTCTGGACCCTCTCGGTAATGCACATCACTATAAGCCTAGCAAGCAATGCAACTAATGAGCTAGTTTTGGGATGATGCATTGCAGAACGAGTAAAGAGACTTGCCGGTAACGAGATTGAGCTAGATATTAAGATACCGACGATCGAATCTCGGGCAAGTAACATACCGATAACAAAGGGAACAACGTATGTTGTTATGCGGTTTGACCGATAAAGATCTTCATAGAATATGTAGGAACCAATATGAGCATCCAAGTTCCGCTATTGGTTATTGACCGGAGACATGTCTCGGTCATGTCTACATAGTTCTCGAACCCATAGGGTCCGCACGCTTAAAGTTCTGTAACGATCAGTACTATGTGTTTATATGTTTTGATGTACCGAAGGTAGTTCGGAGTCCCGGATATGATCACGGACATGACAAGGAGTCTCGAAATGGTCAAAACGTAAAGATCGATATATTGGAAGCCTACATTTGGACATCGGAAGAGTTTCGGGTGAAATCGGGATTTTACCGGAGTGCCGGAGGGGTTACCGGAACCCCCCGGGGATTAATGGGCCTTGTTGGGCCCTAGTGGAGAGATAGAGGGGCCACCATAATCTACCTCAGTCATACTGTAGCGGTGCTTAGGCGAAGCCCTGCGACGGTAGCTTCATGAACATTGTCACCATGCCGTCGTGCTGAAGAAACTCTCCTTCGAGCTCTACTGGATCGTGAGTTCACGGGACATCACCGAGCTGAACGTGTCCTGAACGCGGAGGTGCCGTACATTCGGTACTGAGGATCGGTCGATCATGAAGACGTATGACTACATCAACCGCGTTGTCATAACGCTTCCGCTTAATCGTCTACAAGGGTACGTGGACGACACTCTCCCCTCTCGTTGCTATGCATCACCATGATCTTGCGTGTGCGTAGTAATTTTTTTGAAATTACTACATTCCCCAACAGTGGTATCAGAGCCAGGTTTATGCATAGATGTTATGTGCACGAGTAGAACACAAGTGGGTTGTGGGCGATACAAGTCATACTGCTTACCAGCATGTCATACTTTGGTTCGGCGGTATTGTTGGATGAAGCTGCCCGGACCGACATTACACGTACGCTTACGCGAGACTGGTTCTACCGACGTGCTTTGCACATAGGTGGCTGGCGGATGTCAGTTTCTCCAACTTTAGTTGAACCGAGTGTGGCTACACCCGGTCCTTGTGAAGGTTAAAACATCACTAACTTGACGAACTATCATTGTGGTTTTGATGCATAGGTAAGAACGGTTCTTGCTCAGCCCGTAGTAGCCACGTAAAACTTGCAACAACAAAGTAGAGGACGTCTAACTTGTTTTTGCAGGGCATGTTGTGATGTGATATGGTCAAGACATGATGCTATATTTATTGTATGAGATGATCATGTTTTTTAACGGAGTTATCGGCACCTGGCAGGAGCCATATGGTTGTCGCTTTATTGTATGCAATGCAATCGCCCTGTAATTGCTTTACTTTATCACTAAGCAGTAGCGATAGTCGTAGAAGCAATAGATGGCAAGGCGACAACGATGCTATGGTGGAGATCAAGGTGTCGCGCCGGTGACGATGGTGATCATGACGGTGCTTTGGAGATGGAGATCAAAGGCACAAGATGATGATGGCCATATCATATCACTTATATTGATTGCATGTGATGTTTATCCTTTATGCATCTTATTTTGCTTTGTTTGACGGTAGCATTATAAGATGATCTCTCACTAAATTTCAAGGTAAAAGTGTTCTCCCTGAGTATGCACCGTTGCCAAAGTTCATCGTGCCGAGACACCACGTGATTATCGGGTGAGATAAGCTCAACGTTCATCTACAACGGGTGTAAGACAGTTTTGCACACGCAGAATACTTGGGTTAAACTTGACGAGCCTAGCTTATGCAGATATGGCCTCGCAACACTAAGAGCGAAAGGTCGAGCGTGAATCATATAGTAGATATGATCAACATAGAGATGTTCACCATTGAAAACTACTCCATCTCACGTGATGATCGGTTATGGTTTAGTTGATATGGATCACGTGATAACTTAGATGATTAGAGGGATATCTATCTAAGTGGGAGTTCTTAAGTAATATGATTAATTGAACTTAAATTTATCATGAACTTAGTACCTGATAGTATTTTTTGCTTGTCTATGTTATTGTAGATAGATGGCCCGTGATGTTATTCCATTGAATTTTAATGCGTTCCTTGAGAAAGCAAAGTTGAAAGATGATGGTAGCAATTACACGGACTGGGTCCGTAATTTGAGGATTATCTTCATTGCTGCACAGAAGGGTTACGTCCTGGAAGCGCCGCTAGGTGCCAGGCCTACTACAGATGCTGATGGTGACGTTTAGAACATCTGGCAGAGTAAAGCTGATGACTACTTGATAGTTCAGTGTGCCATGCTTTACAGCTTAGAACTGGGACTTCAATGACGTTTTGAACGTCATGGAGCATATGAGATTTTCCAGGAGTTGAAGTTAATATTTCAAGCAAATGCCCGGATTGAGAGATATGAAGTCTCCAATAAGTTCTACAGCTGCAAGATGGAGGAGAATAGTTCTGCCAGTGAACATATACTCAGAATGTGTGGGTACCATAACCACTTGACTCAACTGGGAGTTAATCTTCCTATTGATAGTGTCATTGACAGAGTTCTTCAATCACCGCCACCAAGCTACAAGAGCTTCGTGATGAACTATAATATGCAAGGGATGGATAAGACGATTCCTGAGCTCTTCGCGATGCTAAAAGCTGTGGAGGTAGAAATCAAGAAGGAGCATCAAATGTTGATGGTCAACAAGACCACCAGTTTCAAGAAAAAGGGTAAAGGGAAGAAGAAAGGGAACTTCAAGAAGAATGACAAAACAAGTTGCTGCTCAGGAGAAGAAACCCAAGTCTGGACCTAAGCCTGAGACTGAGTGCTTCTACTGCAAACAGACTGGTCACTGGAAGCGGAACTGCCCCAGGTATTTGGCGGATAAGAAGGATGGCAAGGTGAACAAAGGTATATGTGATATACATGTTATTGATGTGTACCTTACTAGAGCTCGCAATAGCACTGGTATTTGATACTGGTTCTGTTGCTAATATTTGCAACTCAAAACAGGGACTACGGATTAAGAGAAGACTGGCTAAGGACGAGGTGATGATGCGTGTGGGAAATGGTTCCAAAGTCGATGTGATCGTCGTCGGCATGCTACCTCTACATCTACCTTTGGGATTAGTTTTAGACCTGAATAATTGTTATTTGGTGCCAGCATTAAGCATGAACATTATATCTAGATCTTGTTTGATGTGAGACGGTTATTCATTTAAATCTGAGAATAATGGTTGTTCTATTTATATGAATAATATCTTTTATGATCATGCACCCTTGAAGAGCGGTCTATTTGTGTTAAATCTCGATAGTAGTGATACACATATTCATAATGTTGAAGCCAAAAGATGCAGAGTTGATAATGATAGTGCAACTTATTTGTGGCACGACCATTTGGGTCATATTAGTGTAAAGCGCATGAAGAAACTCCATACTGATGGACTTCTAGAATCACTTGGTACTTGCGAACCATGCCTCATGGGCAAGATGACCAAAACGCTGTTCTCCGGAACAATGGAGCGAGCAACAGATTTATTGGAAATCATACATACTGATGTATGTGGTCCGATGAATATTGAGGCTCGCAGCGGGTATCGTTATTTTCTCACCTTCACAGATAATTTGAGCAGATATGGGTATATCTACTTAATGAAACATAAGTCTGAAACATTTGAAAAGTTCAAAGAATTTCAGAGTGAAGTGGAAAATCATCATAACAAGAAAATAAAGTTTCTACGATCTGATCGTGGAGGAGAATATTTGAGTTATGAGTTTGGTCTACATTTGAAACAATGCAGAATAGTTTCGCAACTCACGCCACCCGAAACACCATAGCGTAATGGTGCGCCCGAACGCCATAATCATACTAGATATGGTGCGATCTATGATGTCTCTTACTGATTTACCGCTATCATTTTGGGGTTATGCTTTAGCAACGGCTGCATTCACGTTAAATAGGGCACCATCGAAATCCGTTGAGATGACGCCTTATGAACTGTGGTTTGGCAAGAAACCAAAGTTGTCATTTCTTAAAGTTTGGTGCTGCGATGCTTATGTGAAAAAGTTTCAACCTGATAAGCTCGAACCCAAATTGGAGAAATGTGTCTTCATAGGATACCCAAAGGAGACTGTCGGGTACACCTTCTATCACAGATCCTAAGGCAAGACATTCGTTGCTAACAATGGATCCTTTCTAGAGAAGGAGTTTCTCTCGAAAGAAGTGAGTGGAAGGAAAGTAGAACTTGATGAGGTAATTGTACTTGCTCCCTTATTGGAAAGTAGTTCATCGCAGAAATCGGTTCCTGTGACACCTACACCAATTAGTGAGGAAGCTAATGATGATGATCACGAAACTTCAGATCAAATTACTACCGAACCTCGTAGGTCAACTAGAATAAGATACGCACCAGAGTAGTACGGTAATCCTATTCTGGAAGTCATGTTACTTGACCATGATGAACCTACGAACTATGAAGAAGCGATGGTGAGCCTAGATTCCGCAAAATGGCCTGAGGCCATGAAATCTGAGATGGGATCCATGTATGAGAACAAAGTATGGACTTTGGTTGACTTGCCCAATGATCGGCAAGCCATCGAGAATAAATTGATCTTCAAGAAGAAGACTGACGCTGACGGTAATGTTACTTTCTACAAAGCTCGACTTGTTGCAAAAGGTTTTCGACAAGTTCAAGGAGTTGACTACGATGAGACTTTGTCACCTGTAGCGATGCTTAAGTATGTCCGAATCATGTTAGCAATTGCCGCATTTTATGATTATGAAATTTGGCAAATGGATGTCAAAACTGCATTCCTGAATGGATTTCTAGAAGAAGAGTTGTATATGATGCAACCAGAAGGTTTTGTCGATCCAAAGGGAGCTAACAAAGTGTGCAAGCTCCAGCGATCCATTTATGGACTGGTGCAAGCCTCTCGGAGTTGGAATAAATGTTTTGATAGTGTGATCAAAGCATATGGTTTTATACAGACTTTTGGAGAAGCCTGTATTTACAAGAAAGTGAGTGGGAGCTCTGTAACATTTCTAATATTTTATGTGGATGACATATTGCTGATTGGAAATGACATAGAATTTCTGGATAGCATAAAAGGATACTTGAATAAAAGTTTTTCAGTGAAAGACCTCGGAGAAGCTGCTTATATATTGGGGATCAAGATCTATAGAGATAGATCAAGATGCTTAATTGGACTTTCACCAAGCACATACCTTGATAAAGTTTTGAAAAAGTTCGAAATGGATCAAGCAAAGAAAGGGTTCTTGCCTGTGTTACAAGGTGTGAAGTTGAGTGAGACTCAATGCCCGACCACTGCAGAAGATAGAGATAAAATGAAAAGTGTTCCCTATGCTTCAGCCATAGGCTCTATCATGTATGCAATGCTATGTACCAGACTTGATGTGTGCCTTGCTGTTAGTTTAGTAGGGAGGTACCAAAGTAATCCAGAAGTGGATCACTGGACAACGATCAAGAACATCCTGAAATACCTGAAAAGGACTAAGGATATGTTTCTCGTTTATGGAGGTGACAAAGAGTTCGTTGTAAATGGTTACATCGATGCAAGCTTTGACACTGATCCGGACAATTCTAAATCGCAAACCGGATACGTATTTATATTGAACGGTGGAGTTGTTAGTTGGAGCAGTTCTAAACAAAGCGTTGTGGCGGGATCTACGTGTGAAGCGGAGTACATAGCTGCTTCGGAACAAGCAAATGAAGGAGTTCATATCCGATCTAGGTGTCATACCTAGTGCATCGGGTCGAATTAAAATCTTTTGTGACAATACTGGTGCAATTGCCTTGGCAAAGGAATCCAGATTTCACAAGCACATCAAGAGATGCTTCAATTCCATCCGGGATTAAGTCCAGGTGTGAGACATAGATATATGCAAGATACATACGGATCTGAATGTTGCAGACCCGTTGACAAAGCCTCTTCCACGAGCAAAACATGATCAGCACCAAGACTCCATGGGTGTTAGAATCATTACTGTGTAATCTAGATTATTGACTCTAGTGCAAGTGGGAGACTGAAGGAAATATGCCCTAGAGGCAATAATAAAGTTATTATTTATTTCCTCATATCATGATAAATGTTTATTATTCATGCTAGAATTGTATTAACCGGAAACATAATACATGTGTGAATACATAAAGAAATAGATTGTCACTAGTATGCCTCTACTTGACTAGCTCGTTGAATCAATGATGGTTATGTTTCCTAACCATTTGATTACATGAGTTGTCATTTGATTAACGGGATCACATCATTAGAGAATGATGTGATTGACTTGACCCATTTTGTTAGCTTAGCACTTGATCATTTTAGTTTACTGCTATTACTTTATTCATGACTTATACATGTTCCTATGACTGCAACTCCCGATTACCGGAGGAACACTTTGTGTGCTACCAAACGTCACAACATAACTGGGTGATTATAAAGGTGCTCTACAGGTGTCTCCGATGGTACTTGTTGAGTTGGCATAGCTCAAGAATAGGATTTGTCACTCCGATTGTCGGAGAGGTATCTCTGGGCCCTCTCGGTAATGCACATCACTATAAGCCTAGCAAGCAATGCAACTAATGAGCTAGTTGTGGGATGATGCATTGCAGAACGAGTAAAGAGACTTGCCGGTAACGAGATTGAGCTAGGTATTAAGATACCAACGATCGAATCTCGGGCAAGTAACATACCGATGACAAAGGGAACAACGTATGTTGTTGTGCGGTTTGACCGATAAAGATCTTCATAGAATATGTAGGAACCAATATGAGCATCCAGGTTCCGCTATTGGTTATTGACCGGAGACATGTCTCGGTCATGTCTACATAGTTCTCGAACCCGTAGGGTCCGCACGCTTAAAGTTCTGTGACGATCGATATTATGATTTTTTGTGTTTTGATGTACCGAAGGTAGTTCAGAGTCCCGGATATGATCACAGACATGACGAGGAGTCTCGAAATGGTCGAGACATAAAGATCGATATATTGAATAACTATGTTCAGACACCGGAAGTGTTTCGGGAGGTTTCGGACATTTACCGGAGTACCGGGGAGTTACCGGAACCCCCCGGGGAGTATATTGGGCCTAATGGGCCTTAGTGTGAGAAGAGGAGGGGCGGCCAAGGGCAGCCGCGTGCCCCCTCCCCCTCCACGATAATCCACCTCGGTTATATCGTAGCGGTGCTTAGGCGAAGCCCTGCGTCGGTAGCTTCATCAACATCGTCACCACACCGTCGTGCTGAACAAACTCTCCTTCAAGCTCTACTGGATCGTGAGTTCGCGGGACGTCACCGAGCTGAACGTGTGCTGAACGCAGAGGTGCCATGCGTTCGGTACTGAGGATCGGTCGATCGTGAAGACGTATGACTACATCAACCGCGTTGTCATAACGCTTCCGCTTAACAGTCTACGAGGGTACGTGGGCGACACTCTCCCCTCTTGTTGCTATGCATCACCGTGATCTTGCGTATGCGTAGGATATTTTTTTAAATTATTACGTTCCCCAATACCAGCATGCCACGAGAATTATATAAATTAGAAGATACCCCGCGCGTTGCAGCGGGAATTTATAGGAAGCGACTATAATACGCACGGAAAATCTTAAGCAAAAGCAATCTCTAAAAGATAATATCATTATAGAAAATATTTAGGTTCAAGATCAGAAACGTTAGGACCTCAAAATACATGACTTACTATTTTCTACTGACCACACAAAACATATTATTGTTTTCCATTTTTTGCGAGTAGAAACTACCGACTACCAACTACCTAAGCATAACCATATGTCCATATCATTCATAGAATGCACAAATCAGATGCTAAAGTTCTTTCATAGCAGCAATGTTTCAGTTCACCAACTATGAGGATCTAAGGTACAATCATAGTGATGCTCCACGGGTGTAGTAATGCAAGATTGTTCTATAATGTGCGTAACTTCTGCAATACTACGTTACTTGTCATTATCAGAACTAATGTGGTGATTTTAGAGAGCTATCAAGAGAGGCAAACATATTAAAATTAATCCTGTGACAATGTCTAAAGGCATATAAAAGTGCTCAGACAGATTTTTGCATTGAACCAATGGTGTCGCTCAAAATGAAGATTGTTAGTTTGAAGAAAAATATCAAACTTATATAATCTAGATTACGCATAACACCTGTAGGTGCACAAATGATTGAAGGTGCTCCAGTGTAGAAACATCCGGCAAAACAACATTGTATGGAAAAAAATGAATCCAATAAGAGTACATAGCAACATATCATAGAAAATGATTGGTGTACAGTAACCTTTTCCAGTTACCTCATTGGAAAGAAGGTATATTTACCAATCCAGCACAGCTAGTTCATTGCTGCAAGTCAATTAGGAAGTTGATAATCCCCTTATAATCCGTGGAAGTATTTAAAGAACCAAAATTGAATTCTGGCATGCATCCAATATACTGGAATAAGAAAATGGCTACGCTTTCCTTTGCATGCAAATACATGAACATATGAGCAAAAAGGTAAGAAAACCTGACCCTCTTTCAGTGAAGCATAAAATCAGTACACGTAATATTGGGCTGTACCCTAGCACTGGCCGAGGCACTCACACTCGGGGTCGCCCACCGAGAGTAGGTGTACCCGGCACCGGCGTCCACGTCATGCAGGCCATAGTGCGTGACCACGTACCGGTTCGTGAGCCCCACCATGAGGGCGCCTTTCTTGGGAGCGCACCGGACGCAAGCTAGCAGACCTCAAGCTGTGGAGGGTGTAGTGCTCATCTAAGACCTGACCGGCCAGAAGGACGCAAATTGCCATGTTCAAGGCGTCGGCTCCGCTCGTCGTGGCGTTCGACTGCAGATGTGAGCAAATCAGCGGAACAAAATGTCAAGTATTAGGGCAGCGGTGCGCGCGTCTTCGATGGCGATGAACCCTTGAAGGTTTTGTCTGGTGACGGCGTAGTATCGAGAAATAGAGAGGGAGGAGGCTGAGATATGGGGAAGATGAGAAGAGAGTCGGTTAGGATTTTTCAAGGAAATCGATGGTGATTTATTCCTGAGATGAAGGAACCTAGTCCGGGTATTAATTCATACCGTAATCAAAGCAGTTTCTTTGTTCACGTCCCGTGTTAATAGCTAGCTATCTTGGTGAATATCGGTGGAACCGCTGCATGTAGGTACATATTGTTGTTTATTAGGCATCACTAGCGATGGATGCTTCATGCTTGCATGCAGAGTCTATCCCACGCGGTACTTAAGACGGATAGGCTGCATGTCTCACGGCTGTTTGGGTGGAGAATTGCAAGACTGATTGAATGATTTTGCAAACTGATTAATGATGTGGCATAAAGCTCATGTGGACAGTGTGCATGATATGAGAATAGGTAGAAATGGGGAGCAACTTCTTAATAATGTTAGATATAACGTGTTGGTATTCGCAAAAAAAGAAGATATAACGTGTTGCTCCAATGTGAAAGCGCTCGGATCAGTCTGAATCATATCGATATAAACTCCTCTCCCTCATTCTGTCTGCTCCTCTGCTCTCTGAGAAAGCACTCCCCCGACGCCTCGCCTCCTCTCCTCTTCTACTCTCACGGCCTCCTCTCCTCTCCTCTTCTACTTCGTCGGCTCATCCGGCCGGAGTAGAAGGAGAGAGACTCGGCGCCGCCTCCTCCCCTGTACCATGTAAGGCTGGATCTATTTCCTTCTCTTCTGATTTGGCCAGCACAATTATATTGTTAATGCGTTTATTGGCATTAGTAAAATTAGATTGGATACTAATGAAATCATCTGTAACAACGCATGGACGCGTCAGCAAAACCTTACATGGAAAAAAGAAAAGCACATTTCTCATCTTATGCAGAGAGAGAGAGACACCTTAGAATTGACCACATTCAAACGCATTGTGATTGTGTTAACAATCAGGCCACCGTCGGTTAGGGTAGGAGAAGGATAAGTGACAACACAGATGGGATGACGTGTTCGAATAAATAACATGGACCTATTAGGGTCTTGAGTCACAGTTATTGCTTAGGGCATCGTTTATTTTTTTCCCGTTACAATGCACAAGCTCTTTTGCTAATATATAACAAAAAAACTAACAAGAAAAAAATGAAAAGGAAAGTCAGGTGGGCAGACCACTCCACGCTTGCGCGAGCGTCTCCCCC